>NC_084823.1:7897668-8058750 GCF_958449725.1 Rosa rugosa
CGGATCCTCAATCGCCTATGTGTTTTTGGCCAACCATGACCATGACATTGTCTGGGGGCGGTAGGCTGTAACATGCAAGAATGGGGCTCTAATTGCAAGGACCAAAATACAGAACATCATGGAAATATCACCAGCCTAAAAAAAGAATAGAATTTCTGATAAAAAGATCAGATATCAATGAGAAGTATATAGAAGTTCTGATAAAATTTGCAAATTCAAAGAAATTAGTACTAAAAACAAAAAATTAGAAATTGATATCGGTGTTTGCAGAAAACAAAAATTTCGTTAATTACCATTTGTGATATTTACCCTTGATATTTTAAGCCCCGGCTAGATGTCAGTACAAATGCAAAAAAGTATTCTTGTGAAAAAACTTTTTTTTTTTTTTTGAAAAAGTGAATTCATTGAAACTTTTAACGATTACAATCGTTTAGAATGACATTCCGAAAAACTTCATTGAAGACACCACACCCTCTTTTACCAGAAGAGTTATTACTCGATCAGTTTTTTACAGTTTGGGTCCAACGGTCCATTATCTAATTTGAATACCCTCACCAGTCACCAGTCACCAGTCACCAGTCACCACCAAAAAAAAGCTTTTCATCTTGATCACCTCCTCACAAGGCTTCCCAACTCCGTCTCCAATGTCTTCCGTACAGTTAGGGTTTTCAGAGGCGATGGTCGAAGTCGCAGCGAGCGAGGCTGACGTCGGCATGGCGTGTCAGACCGTGCAATCCCATCTCTCTTCCCTCCTTGATCAAGTGAGCTTGGGGTTGGGGATGAGCACGGAGCATCACGCCCGGGCCCAAGAGCTCGGTTCGAGGGAGGAGAGGCTCAACCAACGCCTCCGCGAGGTTGAATTGAAAGAAAAGCAGTTGGATTCACTCCACCGAAGACTCGAAAGGAGAGAGAAGAAAGTTGAAGAGCTCAAGCCTCGAGTCAAGACGGAGGAGGATCAATCTATCACGAACATGGACTGTCGCGAGTTGCTGGTGTTCATGAATGAGCAATTCAGAAGAATTGATTTGGCGGGAAGCAGGATGTCGGCTGTTCTTCAAGCATCTCCAGACCCTGGAAAGGTGGTTCTGGAAGGAGTGCGAGGGTTTTATCCTTTGAATCGGGATGTGGATGGAAGAGAGACTGAAATGAGTTTGAGGTGTATGAGAAAGAGTTGTGTTCTGTTGTTGCAGGAGTTGAAGAGAATGACGTCGCCGCAAATTAGTGCTCCGGTGAGAGAGGAGGCAAAGAAGTTAGCAGCTGAGTGGAAAGCGAAGATGAAGGAGGGCAGTGAGAATAGTTGGCAGGCCAAAGGGCTTCTGCGGCTCATTGCTGCTTATGGTTTGGATGGTGTTTGTGATGCTGAGGAGCTTCAGAGTCTTGTTGCTATGGTGGAGCAGCCGGAACAGTCTAGTGAACTAAGAAGGACTCTTGGTTTGACAGATGAGGCACCAGGTAAGCGCTTATCTTGCCCGTTTTGTTAACATTGAAATGTTGATATCTTGCGTCACAGGGAAATAGTTTTTGCATCCTAGGTAGCACTGGTTACATTTAGTCTTGGGCGTGTGCCTTGAACTTCGGCATTTTAGTGTCGTCATTTACTTCGAGAAGTTTTGCAAGCACTTTGTTCATACATGTATCATGACGATTGTAGTTTTACGCATTGAATGATACTCTGTATTGATGATGAGATTTTTCTTTTTAGTTTTAGTTAAGTGAGAAAATCTACTCTTTGCTGGCCTGAAAATCATCAAACAGGTTTCTTTGTCCATATCTATGCTTGTGTTGTTTAGGCCTTTAAGGATTCTAGATTATAATCCCAGCAGACATATCTGGTGCGGCAGTGCCACATGCGCTTTTCTTTTGATTCTTTTTCATTTAGGATGTGTCACTGTAGCTCTTCCATTGCTATTGGAATTTCTGTATGCTCATCGTTTGCTATTGGAATTTCTGTATATCTCCAACATGCACTCAGTTTGGATGTTATGTTTGACATATGTAAGACAAGCATTATCTTGTACATCTTTAGCTTTGCTTGATATGATTTGAATGTTATATCAGCCTGCCCTGCAGCCTCAACCCAATGGCTCACCACTTAATACCACCAAATGCTGTAAATATCTTTTGATATGCATGTCCAATTCAAAATTATTGAGTAATGACCAGTTTATGTACTACTTCCTTCTCTTTGTTTCCTATTGCAACTGAATAGGGACCAATGCCAATTCTTCCATTGTTAAGATCGAGGGACGAGAATCCCCTCTTGCTAGAAATGCAGCGACTCTTTCTTCTCCGAATCATTCTTTGCCGAATGACATGTTGGTTTCTCTTAAGTCGTCATCGGATAAGGCAAAACTTGTGTTGAAATTGATAAAAAGATCTTTAACCCAATACTGGACAAATGGTGATGTTAGCTCCAAAGAAACGGTTGTATCGAGTAACATTTCTCTATTGAATTTTCTAATGGGAGCCTCAGCTCATGTTGGACCTCATCTGAAAGATGCTGCAACAAATCTAGCAGCCCAGTGGAAAGCAAATATGACAGCTGATACTGAAAACTCGTTGGAGAATTTGGGATTTTCGCTGTTTATAGCTATATATGGATTGCTTTCTACTTTAAACGAAGATGAGATTGTAAAGCTTCTTGGAAAGATTTCACAGCATAAACAGTCCCTAGAATTATGTCAGACACATGGTTTTGCAGATAAGATTGCTGGTAAGTTTCTTGAGAATTAGCTGTTATATTTTGTTGTTTATGCCCAATTGACTGTTATTCATACTTATTTCTTACCAAGCTTGGTAATTTCTAAGTGTGTGGGTGATGATACTTAGGCAATTCTATTTTTGATGAACCCTACAATTTTGTTTTACTCATCAGGTCTTATTGGGAAACTTATTGAAATGAAGCAAGTGATTGACGCTGTTAGATCGATTTGTTTGTTCAAGTTGATTGACAAGTTTCCCCCAGTACCGTTGTTAAAAGCATATGTACAAGATGCAAAGGAGTGGTCCGAATTAGTTTGCAGCTTAAAGATATCAGATGCTGAAAAGGTATCTCAGCTCTTTCTTGGATTTCCCATTACTGGTTCTTAATATAACTTAAAAGGATGATCCTCAATGTATGAAAAACAACAAAGACTGATTTGCTGGAGATATATTGCTCTATTGATCAGTATAACATATATACAAGAATACAGCTTGATTCTAGGATACAAAAAGGAAAACTATTCTAGCCCTATTAATGCCTAATAACATAGAATCAATGTGATGATTCAGAGTGAATGTGTTAAATGTTGACAGCTATACTAAGCTAATTTTGCTCTACTTTCCAACAATGTATATATGCCTGTTACAAGTCTTACTTCTTCTCACAGGAGAAGGCTGTAAATGGAAAAATAGCTGATCTTAGAGCTGTCATTCAATGCATCAAAGATTGCAACCTTGCGTCTGAATACCCGTCCATGACTGTTGAAATGCAAATAGATCAGCTGCAAATACTCGAGGAGAATTGGAGACCATCTTGTGTCTCCAAAGTTAAACAACAAGAGAGAAAAAGGAAGAGACCTAATATCAGGTAGGACATTGGCCCAAACTATGAAGGACCACTGTACATCCTAATTTTGAAACTCCTTGCCCAGGGAATGGTGCATATTATAGATTAATTTATAGTTTACCATACACCCCTAATTGTATTAATGACACCGCGTTGATGACCTTCATTACTTCCATTCAAGAGAAGAACATGTATTTGACCCACTTCTTGTAGAAAGTGAGAAACCCTTGACATAGGTGGACGAGTACTTGACATGATATGAACCTAGATGCACATTTTCACTGTTAACTGTGGGATGTTTAGGTTTCAAACTTATGTTGTTTAAAGTATATTAATTAATCCTCAAAGCAGTTTCTTGGTCCTGCATTGATGCAGAATCCCTTGCTCTTTTGTTATATATGGTTGATCCCACCGTTTTAGTGCCTTTTGTTTTACAATTGTTCTTTTGGTGAATGTTTTAATTGTACTTAGGGATGGTAGGTTCTGCAATTGTTTGCTGGAATGTGCTAGTCTGTTTACATAGCTATTCCATTTATTTTCCAACAAGCGTAAGTCAATTTCTTTTTTTCTCTGAAAAGAAAAACAAATGACAACACAAGCCCCCAGCATAAGAAACTTTTAGTTTTGATTTTTATCTTTTTTTATTTATTTATTTCGATGTTACATTTTAATAGGTGGTGTATGTATCTTGCTGATCTATGAAACACTGACAGTACTTGTCCTTCTATTACAAGTAAGCAGATTTTCCTTAAAGTTCAAAACTAAACAATCAAAACTCGCATGCTGCACGTGATATTTCAGAATCCTTCTTTTATATGTGAATAGAGATTATAGTTTTAGATCTCTCTTTCTGATAAAAAGAGTATTATGACTATTATCTGATACAGGACGCCACTTTGATTGTAGCTGTAGGTGCATATTAGCTGAGAAAGTCAAGCTTCCCATTTTAAATCATCAAGGTAATTTTCTGATGCATAATTTAGGCCCAGATCTTCCTTAAAGGTAAAGCATCGTCTGCAACAATCTAATGTGGATGAGAGCCATCAGATAAGATATCACTCTCTTAGTTAATGTGTCATTAGGGTGAGTTATCTCACTTATCTGATATGTACCTGAAGAATGCTTATTATTTGAAGCTGCAAATACTATATTCGCACAGGGACGGCATTATTCAGGTGCTATCAGGACAGGTGCTATCAGGAGATTGGGTGGTTGACGGCCTGACATGATGGGTGATGATGCAGGAAAGGTGTTTGGAAGACAAGCACCCAGGAGATGATATTCCTCTGGTACCTTGTAAAGAAAGGTATCCTAGCTAGTTCATTTCTTTTTTCATTCTCATTCACTCTTAGATTAAAAGAGAGGAACCAAAGCAAATATTACTAGAAAAGTTACTATGTTCAATCAATCGCATCACCGAAAAAGGATGTTCAATCAACTGAGAACATAAGTTTATAAGGTACAATTTGATGCGTACAAAAAAGAGGTCTTTTATCACTTCAAGAAAGCTAACTGAAATCTCACTTCAGCCAGCTTCTACATCTTGATGGACTTGAGATTTCACATCATTTGGGCAGAAGAGAGCAGGCATACTCCACACCTTTTCACGCTACAGTAGCCCACAGCAGACTGCACTCCACCAGCATGCCTCTTATTTTGTACAAAGAAGTCAAAGGAGGCTTCAGTGGCATTGTTAAAATCTGTCGTCCACACTTCTTCAAGTCTATCATACCACACAAACAAGTGATCTGATTCCTGATCACCCCAACCTGTCCGAACCCTCTCATAAGTACGAGCGCAACGGTTAAATTGATGGTTTTCACCATTTACGGTTTTGAAAGTGAACTTAAATCCATAATCTAACCAACATGGCTTGTGGATTGTAACAACAGCACACAGAGCTATACCCAAAAAATTTGCATCATGACACCAATTTAGAGGAAGCTTGATTTTTATTGAGGATCCTTCCATTTGATAGCTCAACCATTTTGGAAGTTCATTCCCTGGACATACAACAGCAACTGAAGGAGAGTTTTGCTCCTGAAATTCTGATCCTTCAGATTGAAATTTCTGTACATAGATAGACATCATTAATTCATGATCATTTAACTGGTCAAATATTAGAAGCAGAGGAACTAAGCAGTGGAATTATAAATCCAAATCCAAAAACATAAGCTGCTACTAGGTGCAAACCTTGAGGAGACTTAGACGATGATTGGCAGTTGCCGTTCGCATAATTCTAAGGTATGCATCATCCACTATGTTGCTCCTGGCATTCTCATCCAAATTTAAGCAATCATAAAATAAATGTTGCTCATGACGATCAAGTAAACCACTTTCACATATTTCATCCAAACCCTGTGTGAGTGCAGTCATCGAGCGTGACACTGTCTCCAGCTTCATGCAGCCACTTGCATCAAACACTTTGAGAAGATATGGGAGCTCTGGTAAATATTGCAGACACTTGCAGTTGCTTACATATAGGAACCTCAGGCCAGACGCTTGTTTGATGGCGGGAGATATGCTCTTAATCATGCTTTCACTCAAATCTAATCTCCAGATTGAGGTTAAGCTATAAATGCAATCAGGAACTTCTTCTAATGCTAGACAACCATGGAGGTCTAGACCACGTATCGAAGACCACAGAATGACTGACGAGGGAGGCATTTTTTTCAGTCTGCAACATCCATCAAGTGCAAAAATTGTAAGGTTTAAATTGTAGATGCTACTTGGGAGAGACTCCAGGCTTTTGCACTCATATAACCTTAATGTTTTAAGCCCAACTAGATTTTCAATAGAATAGGGTAGCTCTTTGATTTCTGTTAGACTTAAACTAAGATCCTCCAGGCGTTCCATAGGCTCCAAGATTTCTGGGAAGTTTCTGAAGCTAGAGCATCCTTCAAGAGAAAGTCTCTCAAGAGATTTCAACTTACATATGCTGGTTGGGAGACTCACAAGCCTTTTGCAAAATTTCAACTGAACGGAAGCGATAGAAGAGAGACAGTCAATTGATAATGGCAGTCCTTCTATACTTGTCCCACACAAATAAAGAGATGTGAGGGAGTTCAACTTCCAAGTGCTGTTTGGAAGATTCTTAATACCCTCACAACATTCAAGGTTCAATTCAACAAGCTTTTCTAGAGAGCAAATTGATCTAGGCAACTCTTCTACTGCAGTATTGTCTAAATTTAAGAACCTCATATTGTGTGGCATATCTGAAAGGATTCTAAGATTCAAGCAATGACTGAGATTCAGAGAAGCAAGCTTGTGAAGAACTTCAAAATATGAAGGAACTTCAACCAATCGTACACAGCCTGGAAGATCTATACTCTCAATATTTATACTCTTCGAGAGATCTGGAACTTCAACCAGCTGCTTGGAGTCTCTAAGATCAATTCGTTTTAAGTTCCTAGGGTTCTGTAACAGATTAAAGAGAAATGGTAAGAATAATCTAGCTTGAGTATGTACCTTTCCATATTGTGCAACTAGTATGTAAGAAAGAAGTCAAGAATAAACTTAAGGCATACCTGTCCTTCATTCCAAAGTCTCTGGAGTTGGCTGTTGGGCATAGAAATCTCAACAAGATTTTCTGAAGAAAATTTTGGTGGCAAAGATTTTAAAGGGTATGCAGGCCAGCAGAGATATCTAAGAGTGCTAGGAAGAGACTTCAAATTAAGGCGCACATTGCATTGCTTAACATGGTAGCGCCTATAAAACCTTAGGAATCTTAGATTATACATCTTTTTGAAGTCTGGACTCCTCAAGTTGAGCTCTTTAATCTTAGATAGGTTTACTGATATGCTTTGAACCTTTTCAGTTCCCTGACAAGTAAGAGCAAAGTATACATGAGAATATAATATGCAGAAAGTTCCACAAAACTACATAAATTTACTGATGTTTTTCTTTGAAAATTGATGATATATGACCTCGCTTTGAAATATATATATATACAGATCCTATCCAGAGCGGAGGTCTGCTTTGAAATTAAAGTGTGAATTTCGAGTTTTTGGTCGCTTTTTGGTCGCATATCCACATCTCTACCGTTCAGTTTTTAGGTACTAGTGTATAGATCATCTCTGCAAATTTTCAGCCAAATTGATGATCGTTAAGGCATTGATTACTGCCTTAAAGCTAGTACGGTTCAAGTTGACAGATTCAGTCCGTCGATTGGTTTAAGCGAGTTAGATACCTTAACGATCATCAATTTGGCTGAAAATTTGCAGAGATGATCTATACACTAGTACCTAAAAACTGAATAGTCGAGATGTGGATATGCGACCGAAAAGTGACCAAAAACTCGAAGTTCACACTTTAATTTCAAAGCGGAACTCCGCTCTGGATAAAATCTGTATATATATATATATATATATATATATATATATATATATATAGGATTTTTCTCAGGTAAGAATGTCCTTAGTTTTTCTTATGGAACGGATTTACTGTTTTCACCCACTTTCCGATCACATTTTCACATCTTAACCGTTCAGTTTTTAGATCCTAATGTATGGATCACCTCTGCAAAATTTCAGCCAATTTGGTGATCGATAAGGCGTCCAAAACTGCAATTTACACCAACGAACCGAATCTGTCGAACCGGAACCGTTCGTTTACATTGTTGTAATTTGCAGTTTTGAATGCCTTAATGATCACCAATTTGGCTGAAATTTTGCAGAGGTGATCTATACATTTGGACCTAAAAACTGAACGGTTAAGATGTGAAAATTTGATCAGAAAGTGGGTGAAAACCGGAAATCCGTACCTAAGAAAAACTAAGGACGTCCTTAGTGTAGCGGGACTGTATATATATATATATATATATATCCAAAGTGAGGTCTCGCTTTAAAATTAAAGTGCGAGGTTAGAGTTTAGGGTCATTTTTCGGTCTCATATCCACATCTTGACCGTTCAGTTTTTAGGTACTAATGTATAGATCATCTCTGCAAATTTTCATCCAAATTGATGATCTTTAAGGTATCTAACTAGCTTAAACCAATGGACGAACTGAATCTGTCCAACCTGAACCGTACTAGCTTTAATGCAGTTATCAATGCTTTAACAACCATCAATTTGGCTAAAATTTTGCAGAGATGATCTATACATTAGTACCTAAAAACTGAACGGTCGAAATGTAGATATGCGACCGAAAAGTGACCATAAACTCTAAAAGCACAATTTAATTTCAATATATATATATATATATATATATATAAGCGATGCCTCGCTTTGAAATTTTAGAGCGAGGTTAGGGTTTAGGGTCACTTTTCGGTTGCATATCCACATCTCGACCGTTCAGTTTTTATGTACTAATATATAGATCATCTCTGCCAAATTTCAGCCAAATTGATAGTCGTTAAGGCATTGATAACTGCCTTAAAGCTAGTACGGTTTAGGTTGGACATATTCAGTTCGTCCATTGGTTTAAGCGAGTTAGATACCTTAAAGACCATCAATTTGGCTGAAATTTTGCAGAGACGATCTATACATTAATACCTAAAAACTGAACGGTCGAGATGTGGATATGCGACCGAAAAGTGACCCTAAACCCTAACCTCGCTCTGAAATTTCAAAGCGAGGCATCGCTCTGAATAGGATCTGTATATATATATATATATATATATATATATATATATATATATATATATATACACACACAGAGGCGTTCCAAAAAGGACGTTCGCACTTTCACTAACGTGCGGACGTCGACGCTGCAGCTCGGCTCGGGGCGCGACGAAGAGGCGGGGCTTGCCGGATGGACCGGTCTGCAGTCGGGTGGAGTCGCCGGCGATGAGGTTGCAGTGCTGCCCAGAAAGTTGCAGTTACAGGTCGAGTCGCTACCTAGAACCTGCAACCTCGATCTCCTCCGACCTCAATCGCTGCCCAGAACCATCTGGGATACCTCCGGCCTCCGTCCGCCAAGCCCTGAGCCGCCGTTGCCGCCTGGAACGCAGCTGCTGCGTCGCCGTCCGCACTTTAGCAAAGTGCGGACGTCCGCTTCAGAACCGGTCTCTCTCTCGCTCTCTCTCTCTCTCTGTATATATATATATATATACAGATCCTATCCAGAGCGGAGCTCCGCTTTGAAAATTAACGTGTGAAGTTCGAGTTTTGGGTCACTTTTCGGTCGCACATCCACATCTCGACCGTTCAATTTTTAGGTACTAGTGTATAGATTGTCTTTGCAAATTTTAAGCCAAAATGATGATCGTTAAGGCCTTGATAACTGCCTTAAAGCTAGTACGGTTCAGGTTGACAGATTCAGTCCGTCCATTGGTTTAAGCGAGTTAGATATCTTAACGATCATCAATTTGGCTGAAAATTTGCAGAGATGATCTATACACTAGTACCTAAAATCTGAACGGTCGAGATGTGAATATGCGACCGAAAAGTGACCCAAAACTCGAACTTCACACGTTAATTTCAAAGCGGAGCTCCGCTCTGGATAGGATCTGTATATATATATATAGGATTTTTCTCAGGTAAGGATGTCCTTAGTTTTTCTTATGGAACGGATTTACTGTTTTCACCCACTTTCCGATCACATTTTCACATCTTAACCGTTCAGTTTTTAGGTCCTAATGTATGAATCACCTCTGCAAAATTTCAGCCAATTTGGTGATCGTTAAGGCGTCCAAAACTGCAATTTACACGAACGAACCGAATCTGTCGAACCGGAACCGTTCGTTTACATTGTTGTAATTTGCAGTTTTGGATGCCTTAATGATCACCAATTTGGCTGAAATTTTGCAGAGGTGATCTATACATTAGGACCTAAAAACTGAACGGTTAAGATGTGAAAATGTGATCGGAAAGTGGGTGAAAACCGGAAATTCGTACCTAAGAAAAACTAAGGACATCCTTAGTGTAGCCGGACATATATATAGTTTCAAATAGAAAGCCAATGCATTAGGTTCTTACCGTATTTCTTCCCAACACATGACAGACATCCTCAAGGTTCCACAACCTACTCCGCTTTCCAGGTTCTTCAGGACATTGTTCGTGAACAATTGCCCAGCCCATTTCTTGTATCACATCATGCATCCATAGGAAATTACGGTTGCCATACTCATTTTTGATTGATATGAGAGACATATCAATGAGAATTTTGATACCACTATCCGCAAATAAACCACAAGCATCTAGTTGCCTCTTTGCATCATCAATTGCCTCCTCTTTATGGAAACATGCAATATTAAGAAATATCTCCCTCTCATTTTCATCTAATGCATCATAACTTACTCTATACACATTCAGAAGCTTTTTGTCAGGAAACTTTTTCAATTTATTCAATAGACTTTCCCTTTCTTGCTTGCTCTTGCATCGACGAAATAAGGAACCCCAAATTTGTATTGCTAATGGAATGCCTGCAGCATAATCCACCACTGCCCTTAGAAACACTGCAGATTCCGCTCCCAAATTGAATTTTTGAGAAGCATTCAAATGGAAAAGCTGAAGTGCTTCATTACAATTTAATTTCTGCACCTCGTATATCTTAACATCATGGTCAGCTCCTTTTCTAAGTACTTGCATCTCGGTAATTAGCTGCATATCTCTAGTTGTTATAATGATCCTACTTCCAGGGCCAATCTGAACTTGATTTCCAACTAAATATTCTAATTGGTTTAGATCATTGACATCATCGAGAACAATGAGGGCTTTTGCACGAGAGAGCCTCTTGTTAACAAACGTTGATCCTATAAGTGGAGTGCCGATACTTAAACTCTCTTCCTTCAATAACTCACGAAGAAGTTCATTTCGCAAATGCTTTATTCCAAATTTCTCTGATTCTTCCCGAACATTTGCAAGGAAACAGGAAGCTTCGAAATGAGAAGAGAGTCTATTAAATACAGCACCAGCAAGGGTGGTCTTTCCAATACCACCCATACCCCAAATACCTACCGTTCGAACCTGAACATGTGGTGGTGAAATGCATACTAATGATTCTATTTTCTGAATGCGACTTTCAACTCCAACCAAGCCCGTCAAATCACTTGAGGATTGACGATCCAATTTCATCAAAATAGCTTTGACGATTCTCTCAACTAGTTCAGACTCATTACTGGCATATATGACAAAGGACCAATAATTAATAATTAGTCACATAATTGTTTAGTCAAAGAGTAGAAATTAACACAAGCTAGTCACAGATTTACCTAATAGTGTCTGAATCAAACCCCGATAGGTTGGCTGCTATTGTCAAAGCACCCTTCCACTTGAGCACTTTGTCCATCTTGTCACAACCTGCTTCATGTTTAGCAAATGCAGCTGCATAACTCTCCCTCTGGTATCGAACATGTGACGGATTTACTCTATAAAAAATAGGTATAACAAACTGTTGATATCGTTCCTTGCATTCCAGTATATGCACAAGTTCATCCAAGCACCATGGGGAAGAAGCGTAGTTCTCGGAAAAAATAATCAAAGAAATCCTTGATTCCTCAATTGCTTTCCGGAGAGCAGGTGCGATTTCAACTCCATTCTCAAGTTTGTAATCCATATAGGTGACAACTTTCTTCCCATCTAAAGCCTTAAGAAGATGGCTGGTAAAAGAATTGCGGGTATCCTCACCTCTGAAACTAACAAAGACATCATATCTAAAGCAATGTGTAGAAAAAGATGAAGAAGCCATATTACACACCCTTTGTGCTTTCTTGGCTATATGATATGTGGTGTCCACAAGCAAGTCTCTGTGCTTCCTCGGAGCAAATACTTCTTCAGAATCATGACCTTCCAATAAAGTACGTAGATGATAAATACTAGCTGCCTAGTTTACGCTTAGCTTTGCTGTCAGAAAGAAGGTATGATGCAATTAATTGGTTTGAACAATTCATAATTGATAATTGATGCATCTCTAACTAAACTGCTAAACATGTCATGTTCTCTGGCCAATGGGTCCTCGATCAAGAAGGGAAATTTTTTTTTTTGTTTAAGATGAGTTCCATAATTAGTACAATTATTTTTGTTCTCATAATTTATCGTGTACGTATTATGAGAAACTCTTTTCTCTTTTTTTTTTTTTCTTATATTGATTCACGATAAATTACCTTATTGACCCATAATAAATTTTAGATTTTCTATATTTTGAAGCACAACAGTATGTTACACTTGGAAATCAGAATAAAAAAAATAAAAAAATTTGTCTAAAATAAATAGGAAATTTTTCTGAAAAAAAGAAGAAGTAATTATTAGGAATTTCCCTATTTGTAAACATGTTATATATTTGATGGGATTTTGGCTGCTATAATTTGAAAAAGAAATGAAACCCTAAACTAAACCCAAGTAAACCCCAAATTTGAACCACAATCAAAGATGAACCCAGAAAGTATAATAGAAAAAGATTTTATCTAAATTGGAATTGGCAATTCGCACCAATTATCCAAAACAAACGAAACAAAACATGCATGTATATTAGTGGATATCTATGTACTAATAAAAAATAACCCAGAAAAAATAATTGACAAGACCATGGAGAGGAGATAGATTTACCAATGGCATCTGTATGTCCAGGGAAAGTCATCTGTATGCCGACTTCAATAAGTGGAAGAAGATAGACTTCGACACTTCGTCATACACATTATATTAAGACAACTTTGTAAATAGAATATAAAGTTCCGGGTCTTACGTCGAAGAGATAGGTCAGTTTAAATTCTTTAACAGAACTGGGCTTCAAGTTTGCCCATGGTGGGCAGTCTTGGACTATTATCTAGTAGTGTCTGGACTTGGTGGCCTTGTTCCTCATATTTTTGCATGCTACTGCAATTTAATTAAAACATCCATGTTGTGTTGTTGATTATAGTTTGTTAATTACAAATTAGAAGCTCAAATTTTAACATCAGGTTATGCATAAAAGAAAATAACCTTTTAACCTCTTAGTTGTAGATTTTATCTTATTTCTCAGGGAGAAACTGTCAAATTTTAACTCCTCACTAGTCTCTAGCTGAAAAATGGACCTGTTAACAGGCATGATTTTCCTCTAATACCTTGTAAAGAAAGCTATCTTAACTTGATCAATCATATCTCTCAAAAAAAACTTGATCGATCATTACTTATTTCACTCTCATTCTCTGTTATGTTAAACATAGAATTTTCTCTCTATCTAAACAGTTATTACTAGAGTATGATCCATATATCTATATATGTCAAGCCTGAAATGAAGTCGCATGAAACTAGCATACATACTGCAAGATATTGTAATATGAACCTAATATCGGAACCATAGCGAAATCTGCAAGACACTGATATGCTGGTAATGAATTCAAAGGTAATTAGCATAAAGTGCAGCAACATAGGCATCCTGATTTCAATTAGCACGTAAGGCATAATTCGTCTACTACGTACACAGTTAGTTTCCATTTTATCTCTCTAGGCATTTTCATGTGCATATTCTTTCTTAATATACTAAAGCTCGGTTGGCACTGTACACTGTTCATCTTGGCCTGAAATGAAGTGACGGTTTTGCCCTTGATACTTACCTCAACCACGGTTTTGCCATTATTTTACGGATGAGGCAGATGGAGGCTTCGAGAGAGAGAGAGAGAGAGACAGCAATTCTGAGAGGGAAGAAACCATAGAGGTTTGGGTTCGTTTTGGAAGAGGTTCGGTTTCAGTACAGAGGGAAGGAGAGACAGAAACACTGAGAGCGAAGTAGAGGTCCATAGCAAGATTTGGATCGGGTTTGGGAGGGATCTTTTAGGAAAAGAAGAGGTGTGGCTTTATCTGGAAGAAGTGTGTGCCTAGATTTTGATCGAGTTTAAGAGACAGGTTTTAGCCTTTTAGGAGCAAAAGAGGTATGTGTTTGATTGGTTTTTTCAATTCTATTAAGATTGGGTTCTTTTTTCTTTGTTGCGATTTGGGTGTGTCAATTTTTGGTCTCGATTTAGTGTTTTGTTTCTGAATTTTATGTTTTTTTTTGTACGAAGATTTGAATAGAAAGCATTATGGATTTAAGTTTCGGTTTGAATGGATAGCATAGTGATCATGGTTTTGGTATGCAAATTTATTAGAACAAAGAGGAGGAGTTATCAATAGCAGAAATTATTTGTTTTGTTCCAGGTTAACAACGTTATCAACATTAGGTAATTCGTTGATGTTGAAATGAGTTGCAATTGTTTCACATGTAGAGAAAGTGAGATGTACTGTGAGGAACTTTTTTTTTTTTTTTTTTTTTTTTTTTTTTTTTTTATCTTGAGAGAAAATTTATAGTGAGGTTTATTGTTTAGAACAGATGTATGAATAATGAAAAGAAGTGTTAGTATTTTGGGTTAATCAGATTTTAGCTGAAGTAGAAGAATGTTATTGTTTTCTGTTCGAATTGAATTACTTTGTTTTGTAATTGCAACTTCTCTTGCTTTCTCTGTTAAGGTCTGTATGTTACGAATTTGTTCTTATTTCACTTCTCTCTTTGGAAAAACAGAATACTGAGCTTCTCACACATTCTAATCAGTGTGGGTTTATTGAAATAGTATCTTCTTTAATATTTACTATTTCCAAAACTGGGCTTTTGTTATAGGTGAATGAAGATGGTTTGTTTTTAATCTCTCTGATCAATAGTACTTGATGTAATTGCTTTATGGGATTTCCTTTTGCGTTTAGTTTGCTGTCAACTTACATCTGTACCAATGTATAGAAGTCCTTTTAATTTTTGGATTTCATTTCATGGAGTCATTACATTCTCTAATTTTCTCGATCGTTCAATGTATTTGATTGAAAGTCAAAGTAAAACTTCCAAGTAAAAGTCAGTGAGGGTTCTTTTGTCTTTGCCTCAAACTTGACCACCCTTTTGTGTTCTTTTTTAGAGCTTGGGCTGAACTTTTGGAGCGAAGTGCATTGGAACTCACTATATGCTACTGCAGGTGATGGACTAAACTGCTATTACTCAAATATCCTATTTGCAATTTTTTTTTTTTTTATATTTTATTTTCCAACAGTTTGGATGCAGTACTGATTCTTTTACTAATCTATTTACAGATGTTCCCACAAGAAGTCCTAGAAAGAACCATTGGTTTTCCTACACTGAATTAGAAAGCTGACAGACCATGATATAATCTTAGTCTGCTTGCTGGTATCCATTCTACTGTCTTTGGCAGATATAGTAATTTTCAAGGCACCTCCAATCTTTTAAGTAGTGTGTATAACATCTTATATATTAATAGTGAATTGGTGTTTGTTGTTTTTAAGAACTTTGTGATATGTAGTGTTTTGACACTTTCTCCTTGGGTATTCTGTGCAATATGCAGGAAATTGGCTTTAGCTCGGGCGATGTATTTATAAAAAATAAAATAAAAATTTGGTCAAGGCTGCAGATTATGTTGAGGTAAGATCTTGATATTCTTGGTTGTTGCGTGCATTAACGGGATTCATGTGAAAGAAGTAGAATTTATATATATTTTCTAATGTTCTTGAGGTTTTATGCAGCAGGTACATGATGGGAAATTGTTGGTGAATGGTGAAATTCAAAATGAAAATTACATATTGAAGCCTCTTGCCTATGAAATGGAACCAATCGTAAGATCATGTTCTTGCTTCTCTTTTTATTCAGTTCGTTGCATATAATAACAGGTTCAATTACTTACGAGGTCTGTGTTGCCTGTTTTGCTTGATTGTACAACAACAGCTGGAGCAGCCAGTTTTTTGAACCAACTCCAGCAGCAACTTTAGCTACGCTAACCTATTATGCACAATTACAACTGGAGCAGCTACCTTTTTTTGTTCTGGTACAACTGGAGCAACTACATATTTAAATATACTCCAGCAACAAGTTTAACTAGGTTAGCCTATTTTTGAACAGACTTCAACTAAAATGAAAAATGTAAGGAAAACCCTCCGTGGTTTAAACTTAATGACTGGAATGTAAGTAATTTGAATATCTATGTATTTTTGAATGAAGTCTGCATTACATATAAGTAACCTTAAATGCTATTTCAGTAGAATGAAGTCATTTTCAATTATGCATTTCATGGTTATAATTTGTTGACAACAACAAATTCCGCAGCAAAGTGCGGGCACCGTTTCTAGTTCATTCTATGTCTTGGTGGTTCTTCCTCAAAATGATTCATTCTATGTCTTGGTGTACACCGTTTATGTTGGTAAATATGTTGGTCTAATTGCTATACTTATAATAAAATCAAGAAACATTTATGCAGATAAATCTAACCAAAATAAAACCGATAAAAGTTAGAAAAACCTTAAACAATTTGGTCGAGTCTAGAACTTGGTTCTATGTCCTTAAGACAAAATTGCCTCCTCATCGGTGCTTAAAGGTTTTAATGGCAAACGTCTCCCAGGATACAACGACCTTCTTCTTGTGGTAGTAGCACTCCAAACCTCAAGAACAACGAACTTAGATTGTGTATGAACTCTCTCTTGAAAGGACTCAATTGATTTTCAAGACATTAGGAAAGACTCATATGTAAAGGAGAAGAGGAAAGATAAATTCCAGAAAACCTTTTCAGAATATGGTGTAGCAAGTGTTTTATAGATGTAAGGTGACTTTTGGATGAGAGATGACTTTTCACCAAAAGTTATCTTTTGTGATCAGCCATGATTTCTCATTGCGTAGTCATTTACAAATATTCAACTTCACACATTTTCACTAATTATTCATCCACAAATTATGGAAAATAAAATACTTAATATTAAATTTTCCAACAATCCCCCACATGGATGAAATAATTAGTTAGAGAGGAAAATTTCAAAAGACGACGCGCGCGGATATATGAGAGAGTTCGGTTGAAAAGATACCTCATCGGGATAGGTAGCTTTTGGCCTTGAACCTTCCATAGTGAAATACCATCGGATTTACTAGCTAATTAGTGAACGTGATGTCTTGAACTATTCAGCCATTTGTGTAAACCAAGACAATGGTATTCACACAATATCTTTTCATACACATCTAGTTCTACGGTTGTGTCCTTCCGGCCATGGACAACACCTGGTATTCATGAGTGCTTTAGAGAATTCAGCCTTCAAAATTCTCATAGAAACGGCCTCATTTCACACTCATATAGGTGGCTTTCTATGAAGAGTATCCTTCTATACCCCACTTGAAAATGCAAGCTATAGGAACCATTAAAAGCAAAGCTTACCCTAACTCATTTATGCATTGTTTTATCATAGGACATGGGAAAGAGATTTATCTCCACAATGCTTACTTCAAAGTCATGCACCATTTAGTTGTCCCTTTGAACCTAGATCTTGGGATCTCCAATCAACTAGGTTGGGTATCCATGATGGCGACTTTATGTTTAAGGCTTATATCCCATTCCTTTCGATGATCAACTTACTCTCTTGTCAAACTTTTATTCAAATAATTGGGCCCATTTGTTTGACTATAATTTCATTCCAAATCAAATTCAATGTATGAAAACTAATTCCATTCGAGAGTAGTTGTTACCAAGTCAAGTCTTCGGTACACCAATTGATTGAGACTCACTACTTGTATTGACTAAAATTCATTTAGCCACACCCCCACAATTTAGAGGTACTTTCTTTGTGATTAGCAAAGCATCTCTCTGTTTGGCTCCAATTTTGGGTCCAAATACTCTCCACGAATCTGTGATGCTCATTAACTATTTAGCAGAGCGTCCTCTATAGTTTTCTAAGGCTTCAAGACTACTAATCACCAAATCTGTCATTCTATTGTTCACGTTCTTTTTATCTTCTTTAATGGAGATTCAATTTTAAAGATAGTTCAGTGACTACCTACCCCCACAATTCTCTCATTATTATGAGTAATCTTAATATCAAAAATTATCTGGTATATCTCCTTAAGTAGGAACCTTGCATTATAAGCACTTTTCAACAGCAAACATGTGTAGTCCTCTGTTCTAATAGTGATTATAGTCGATCATTTCAGAGACACAGACTCATGCACCCGATTCAATAATTTAGACTTTCTTCTGATTTCATCACAAGTTACTTTCTTAATTGAAAGTCTTCGAGCCAAATTGTAAACAAGAAACAACCTCATGCTTCCAGGTTTTAATGATAGCCTCTGCTATAATCAATGCTAAACACATATACAAGATTGCAATTAATTTTCATGCTTAATTGCGCCATAGCAGTTTGAACATTATCATTTTACTTTTGCTTTCTCATCAGACAATCAAGGATCACATGTGATGCAATTAAGAATTATATTGCACCAATTCGTGACGAAAAAGAAAAGGTTAGAATTCAGGAGTTATATATACCGCATATATATAACCGACCTATATATATATATGCAAGACATGCAGTTGTCATAATAACTGCCTGGTCATAAGAAATAGTATATTTACTATGGATAAATTTCAGTTTAGTACCCTGTGGTTTGGGGGTATCATCATGTCAGTCCCTGCTCTTTCAATTTGATCAGCAACACCCCTGTACTTTCAATTTCAATCATCCGTGCCCAAATTTTACTGTTCCGTCCAATTTGAACGTTAACTTTGGCTGGATTGACAAAGTAAAATTTGGACGGAACAGTAAAATTTGGGCACGGCTGATTGAAATTGAAAGCACAGGGGTGTTGCTGATTAAATTGAAAGAGCAGGGACTGACATGATGTTACCCCCAAACCACAGGGTACTAAACTGAAATTAATCCATTTACTATCTTCAAAATATTGGACAGTGACACAGTTATCGTCTTGTTCGATTACTTACAAACTGTTTGAGGGGTTGCGACCCTTGTGACTCAAATTGAACACCATTCTGACTTTGAATTATTTCAAATCATATTATTCTCAAAATCACAAGAAGACACACAGTAAGCAGTAGTAACATCCAAATATATATATATATATATATATATATATATATATATATATATATATGACCGAAAAGTGACCCTAAACTCCAACCTCGTACTTTAATTTCAGAGCGAGGCCTCGCTCTGAAATTAAAGTGCGAGGTTGGAGTTTAGGGTCACTTTTCGGTCTCATATCCACATCTCAACCGTTCAATTTTTAGGTACTAATATATAGATCATCTCTGCAAAATTTCAACCAAATTGATAATCTTTAAGGTATCTAACTGGCTTAAACCAATGGACGAACTGAATCTGTCCAACCTGTACCGTACTAGCTTTAAGGCAGTTATCAATGCCTTAATGACCATCAATTTGGCTGAAATTTTGCATAGATGATCTATACATTAGTACCTAAAAACTGAACGGTCGAGATGTGGATATGCGACCGAATAGTGACCCTAAACTCCAACCTCGCACTTTAATTTCAGAGCGAGGCCTCGCTCTGGATAGGATCTGATATACATATATATATACATATATATATATATATATATACATATATATATATATATATATGTACAGTCCGGCTACACTAAGGATGTCCTTAGTTTTTCTTAGGTACGAATTTCCGGTTTTCACCCACTTTCCGATCAAATTTTCACATATTAACCGTTCAGTTTTTAGGTCCTAATGTATAGATCACCTCTGCAAAATTTCAGCCAAATTGGTAATCATTAAGGCATCCAAAACTGCAAATTACAACAATGTAAACGAACGGTTCCAGTTCGACAGATTCGGTTCGTTCATGTAAATTGCAATTTTGGACGCCTTAACGATCACCAAATTGGCTGAAATTTTGCAGAGGTGATCCATACATTAGGACCTAAAAACTGAACGGTTAAGATGTGAAAATGTGATCGGAAAGTGGGTGAAACAGTTAATCCGTTCCATAAGAAAAACTAAGGACATCCTTATCTGAGAAAAATCCTATATATGTAAACCATATATATAACTGAAACGACATCTGATATTAACAAAACCAAATGACAGTTATTCACATAATTCAACAGGCAAACTTGGATGAACACCAATTGCCCAGAAGGTATCATCACGTCACTAGCGAAAAACCTGTCACCAACTTTGATTGGCTTCTCGTTCGCTATGCCACTTGACATTGCTTCATGAAACTCACATTGTCATCTATTAATTACTTCCCGTCTTGGAAGTACTATTAATCAATTCCATATCATTTCACTCTTTTGAATGAAACTTGTGTCCAAAATAGTTATATATGTTGAAGGAATATCGATTTAGTGTGCCTTATCAAACTAGGAGTAGCAATAGGAGAGAAGGTTCTAGATTTCCCAATCCTACACGGATTGGTATTCCTTGTAACATTAGAACTAGTACTTTGTAATCCCTATATATAGGGCTCATATTCTCAATAATAATATACACATCTCTCTCTACAATTCTCTCTCAATTCTATTATCCTTAAACACGTTATCAGCACGAGCCCTAAACCACAAAAGCCAAAAAGCCAAAACCCGAAAAGAATTTCATATCGCCAAAACTGCCGCAGCCCCTAGCCCGTGCTAGCATCGTTGCAGCCTGCAACCTTGCACAGCAGCCCCTGCTGCCCTGCGAGCTGCTCCCGCAGCCACACGCCCCTGCATCGCTGCTTGCTAGCCCGCCTGCTCCTGCAGCCCTTTCGGCCAGCATACCTGCCAGCCCGCGCGCATACCTGCTAGCGCGCCCCTGCGACCAGCTCTGCTGCTGCCATTGCAGCCCTGCCACACATCTGCTTGGATTGCTTCGCTCCATCACGCCTGCATCGACACGCGCGTGATCCAAATACAAGTAAGTATTCAAAAGAGTAAGTTTTGAAGTTCCTGTTTCCCGAAATTTATATTTCCTCATTCTTTTTCTCGGGGACTTGAAAACCTCCCTTCTTCTACATCCCACCTTTCTTATAACGTGGGTTCGATTCTTGAAAAGCGGAATCGTGGGGATTCACGCAATTAACGAACTAAGAGCGTTCGTAAGACTTCGGACTAAGAGCGTCCGTAAGCATCGATTTAACGAACTAAGAGCGTTCGTATGCTACGGACTAAGAGCGTTCGTGAGCATCTATTTTGACCATTCAAACATCATTGTTTCGGTCTAATCCAATTATTCTTGGAAATCGATTTCTTGGTAGCATAGCTCGGAAATCTTATTTATATTAGTTTTCGTGGAAGCATTGACTCCGAAACTAACTTGTTTTTTGTTTCATCTTTCAAGATGTCAAAAACAAACAAACTCGATTTTGTTCCATTGGATTATGCAGGCAAAATGTACTTATTTTGGGTCACTGATGTCGAGATCCACCTTATTGCCCGTGATTTATTGCATACTATCCAAGAGCTTTGTCCTATAGAAACAGCTCCAGACCCTCAAACTGAGAAAGATAATTCCAAGGCACTTGCCTTCATGAAACGTCACATGGATAGTGACCTACAGTTTGAGTTCATAAATGAGGATAGCGCCATAAAGCTTTGGCATGCGCTTCGCGAACGATATGGCAATGTTCGTGACTCCACACTTCCGAATACAGAAGCAGAATGGAAAGATCTTCGCTTCTCTGAATTTGACACGGTCATGCTATTTTATTCGGAAGCCCTCCGCATCAGAGTAATGATGCGTCTCTGTGGAAAGATGATCACAGAAGACCAGTTGATTGAGAAAACCCTCAATACCTTCCCCGCCTGTGCTATGAGGTCCTCTGACTTATTCCGGACTCATGTAAATGCAAGACGGATCACAAGTTTCCAACAGCTTATTGAAGCTATGGCCACTGCTGAAAGACATGGCAATGAACTTGTGAAAAGAGAATTTGATAGGCTTCAAGAGAGCCATCAAGAGCATCGTCCTATGGCTAGAGAAAGTCTCCATCGACGTCATGATCCATACGATCGAAATGCTCAAGAAGGTAATCGCTCAAGGCGACAATCACACGACCGTAGGAGGCGTGATTTTGAGGGACATAAGGTTGGAAACCATGGAGCCAACGTTGGCCATGGGCACCACTTTCCAACGCCACCAGTCCTAGGGACTATGCATATTGCGCCAATGCGCCTCAATCAAGGGAGAATCCTCTTTATGGTGTCTATTTCTGATATGGAACGTCTGATCAATGGACCTGAATTTGCAATGTACCTACGAAGGTAGTCGCATCATGGTGATCAAGACATCGAGTTCACAAAAACTTTAAATCTGGCGATGAAGACAAAATGCCGCAGATTTTTATATTTCCAAGAATTATGTAATGGCAATTATGCCTTAAATCAATAAAATGACTTATTGTATTAACTCTTTCCCTCTAGGCGTACTCAAGAGTAATTGTGATGTCTAGGCAAGGTTTGATCTGAGAGAACGGTTTTAAAAGTGAGCAACGCTCCACCAAAATCTCGCCTTACCTTACCTGGTCACAACTAAATTGAAATTACCGAACGGATTGAGTGACTACGATTTGTCTACGGTTTGATTTTTATATTGGATTAGATTTTGGTCAAGAAACTTTGATGTAATCATTGGCTATTATTAATAAAGTATCGATTGATTTTATCTCATGTCATGGACATATTTTTTGAACTTTATTACTTACAAGATGTAAGTGCCAATGATTTTCATGTGGAAACACATTGTGAGAATGGACAAGAGTTCCTTTGCATCACCTCTAATGACTACGGACATAAACGAGTCTTAGAGAAACTTATGTGTCGCTCTAGTGGGTTGTATGCAACCACTATTCGAGTCATTGAATCCAACCATGTCATGAGAGATGATTTATGGGATTCCGACACATATAGGCTTTGGCACGACCATTTGGGACACCCAGGTCGTGACATGATGATCCGTATATTAAAGACTTCACACGGACATCCCTTTTTTTTTTCAGAACGAAAAGAAGTAAAACTCGGTTTTTGGACATCGAAGGAGCCCCTGCGCCTCACGGCGCCGTTCACCCCCAAATCCGGCCATCCTTGGCCGACGCCGCCTTCCCCCTGCGGCCTCAGGGTGGCATTGACGCCACCAAGGCTCCTTTGTCTCCAACTTTTACTTCTAAAGTCACTTGTGATTTTGTGGCTCAACCAAAATCCTCATTGGTTGTTTCTAAAGCCCATCATTCGTTCTACAAAGCCTGCTCTTTAGCAAAGTTAGGATCGAGACCATCCTATGCAAAGGACACCAAAGAAAATATACCATTCTTGCAAAGAATCCAAGGTGATATTTGTGGACCTATTCAACCACCATGCGAACCATTTCGATATTTTATGGTGTTGGTTGACGCATCAACACGCTGGTCACATGTCATGCTATTGTCCACAAGGAACGTTGCATTTGCTAAACTCCTAGCACAAATAATTAAGTTACGGGCTCACCACCCTGATCATCCTATTAAGTCTATAAGATTAGACAATGCTGGGGAGTTTACATCAAAAACTTTTGATGATTATTGCATGTCCATTGGGATAGAAGTTGAACATCCAGTTCCTCATGTTCACACCCAAAATGGTCTCGCAGAAGCCGCCATTAAACGACTACAAATGGTTGCTAGGGCATTGGTAATGCGCACCAATCTCCCTATTTCTGCTTGGGGCTATGCAATATTGCATGCAGCTGTGCTTATTCGTCTGAGGCCCACTGCCACTCAACCCTTTTCTGCGTCCCAGATGGTGACTGGGTATGAGCCTAATGTCTCACACTTACGCATATTTGGGTGTGCAGTTTATGTGCCAATTGCGCCGCCACAGCGCACCAAAATGGGTCCTCAAAGACGATTAGGCATTTATGTTGGATATGATTCTCCAACGATTATCCGCTACATAAAACCCTTGACAGGCAATCTCTTTACCGCTAGATTTGCGGATTGTCACTTCGATGAGACAGTCTTCCCGTCGTTAGGGGGAGATAAGAACATCAATGTTCAATAGGAACGACAGGAATTGTCGTGGTCTGTCCCCACTCTGTCTCATCTTGATCCCCGAACCGCACAGTCCGAAATTGAAGTGCGGAGAATTCTCGATCTTCAGAACGTAGCAGAATCGATGCCTGATGCGTTTTCTGATATCGCTAAAGTGACGAGATCACACATACCTGCTGCAAACGTGCCTGCAAGGATTGATGTCCCTAAAACTAGAGGACATGACGCCAACTCAAGAGGATATGAGCATGGCGCCAACGTCCCCTCTCACAGTGATGGTGACGTTTTGGCTAGGCCCATGGCTCCTGCCAGGAAGCGCGGGAGGCCCATAGGTTCGATGGATTCTCGCCCAAGAAAGAAAGCGAGTTTGGCACAAAATAATCCATTAATCATCGATGTGAATAATCCATCTCATGAGAATATTCCGGATTATGGTTATGTCCAAGAGACATCATTGGGGGACGCTCCAATGTCAGAACCAACTCCAGAGAATAGAGAGATCTCCATAAATTACACTAGTGTACATGAGATGATGGATAGAAATTCTATGGCGATTGATGATGCATTTGCATATCATATTGCAAAAGGAATTATAGAATATGATGATATCGAACCTCGCTCTGTTGAAGAATGTCAACGAAGAGCAGATTGGCCTAAATGGAAAGATGCGATCCAGGTTGAATTGGATTCACTAACAAAGAGACAGGTATTTGGGCCTGTAACGCAGACACCCCCAAGTGTAAAGCCTGTTGGCCATAAATGGGTCTTTGTTAGAAAGCGTAATGAGAAAAATGAGGTGGTTAGATATAAAGCCCGCCTCATGGCGCAAGGTTTCTCACAACGCCCTGGAATCGACTACGAGGAGACATATTCTCCCGTAATGGACGTTATAACGTTCCGCTACCTTGTCAGTTTGGTAGTTTCCGAAAAACTTGACATGCAGCTTATGGATGTGGTTACAGCATATCTCTATGCGGATCTAGATTCAGGGATATATATGAAGGTTCCAGATGGACTTCAATTACCCAAATCAAGTGGCTCTAAACCACGGAGCGCGTTTTCAATAAGATTAAAACGCTCACTATATGGATTAAAACAATCCGGACGGATGTGGTATAACCGTCTAAGTGACTACTTGATTGGGAAGGGATATATTAACAATGAAATATGCCCATGCGTGTTCATTAAGAGAACAAGTTCCGGATTTGCAATCGTAGCAGTTTATGTCGATGACATGAACCTAATCGGAACTCTAGATGAGTTGAAGGAAACTGCTAAATACTTGAAATCCAAATTTGAGATGAAAGATCTTGGGAAAACACGGTTTTGTCTCGGTTTAGAACTCGAGCACCGTAGTGATGGGATTTTGATCCATCAGTCTGCATATACTCAGAAAATTCTAAGGCGCTTTAATGAAGATAAAGCGAAGCCTGCGAGTACTCCCATGATCGGCCGTAGTCTTGAGCCCGGAAAAGATCCGTTTCGTCCAAGGGATGAGGACGAAGAACCATTAGAGGCCGAAGTGCCCTATTTGAGTGCAATAGGCGCATTATTGTACTTAGCTCAATGCACAAGACCGGATATCTCATTCGCAGTGAACTTGTTAGCTCAACATAGCTCTGCGCCAACACGCCGCCATTGGATTGGTGTAAAGACAATCTTTCGATACCTAAGAGGTACGATTGATATGGGCCTATTTTATCCCTACAGAGAGACGAGGAACGACGGAAGAATGGGATCGGACCCAATTAGGCATGGAGCCGCCGTCCATAACATGACCGTCGGTCATGTTGTCACCTCCAGCGCCGCCGCCGCCCATGGTGGCCGGCCTCACCCTATCCCCCTCCATCAAAACGACAATGATGTTTTGATGGGTTTTGCTGATGCAGGGTACCTCTCTGACCCTCACAAAGGTCGCTCCCAAACGGGTTATGTCTTTACCATGGGAAGCACTGCGATATCTTGGAGGTCTACAAAGTAGACCCTTGTTGCTACTTCCTCAAATCATGCAGAGATTATTGCTCTACATGAAGCCGAACGAGAATGTATATGGCTAAGGTCTATAATAAGACATATTCAAGGAAGTTGTGGTTTGAAGTCTACCACGGATGAACCTACATGTATTTATGAGGATAATGCAGCTTGTATTGAGCAGATAAAGTTAGGTTTCATCAAGGGCGACAACACCAAGCACAACAAACACTTCTAAAGATTGAAGTAAATCAAATCCGATCAGAGGATACTGTAGCAGACTTATTCACTAAGTCGTTACCTAAATCCACCTTCGAGAAACATGTGAAGAGCATCGGATTGAGAAAGTTATCCGAACTCCCATGATTGTAGCAATCAGGGGGAGATATCGACATCAGGGGGAGTTATGATGTCTACATGTTCGATCTCGAAGAGTGAAGGACGTGTTGTGCTCTTTTTGTCCTTCGACCAGGGTTATTTTTATCCCACAGGGTTTTTGTTACCTGACAAGGTTTTTAACGAGGCAACGGATGAAGCGTCACCACCAAGTTTGAGCGGCACAAGGGGGAGTGTTGAAGGAATATCGATTTAGTGTGCCTTATCAAACTAGGAGTAGCAATAGGAGAGAAGGTTCTAGATTTCCCAATCCTACACGGATTGGTTCTTTGTAACATTAGAACTAGTACTTTGTAATCCCTATATATAGGGCTCCTATTCTCAATAATAATATACACATCTCTCTCTACAATTCTCTCTCAATTCTATTATCCTTAAACAATATATAACTATTTAACAGATTCTTTTCAATTTCATATTTGAAGAGGCGCGCAAATGACAAACTATCATATGCATAGTATGCATGATTGTGTATATAACTATAGCATTCATACTTGCATTAGCTGCACCACAACGCCACAAGCACAAACTCACAAGATGCATGAAGTTTGCATTTGTAATATAAAGTGAGTTATCAAACTTAAACAAAAAGTAAACTACAGTGTCAGTATGTATTCTCACGTATAAGTATGATCGATCAGGACATCTTGAATATAGCAATCAAACCAGTCATATAAAACTTGCATATAGATTGAAATCTTTTGAAATTCGCACTGCACACACATCTTACTTGAATATCATACATGCATGCATAGAGCAGTTTAAGAAATCATAACAATAAACGTCCAAGTGTATAGGTGGTATTACCTTTTGAAATGCATCTGCAATATTACTGCAACAGACACATACAGATATCGAACATACATATATGGCAAATGACCAAACAAAAATTTCGTCTTAAGATTGTTGGTAAATATGTTGGTCTAATTGCTATACTTATAATAAAATCAAGAAACATTTATGCAGATAAATCTAACCAAAATAAAACCGATAAAAGTTAGAAAAACCTTAAACAATTTGGTCGAGTCTAGAACTTGGTTCTATGTCCTTAAGACAAAATTGCCTCCTCATCGGTGCTTAAAGGTTTTAATGGCAAACGTCTCCCAGGATACAACGACCTTCTTCTTGTGGTAGTAGCACTCCAAACCTCAAGAACAACGAACTTAGATTGTGTATGAACTCTCTCTTGAAAGGACTCAATTGATTTTCAAGACATTAGGAAAGACTCATATGTAAAGGAGAAGAGGAAAGATAAATTCCAGAAAACCTTTTCAGAATATGGTGTAGCAAGTGTTTTATAGATGTAAGGTGACTTTTGGATGAGAGATGACTTTTCACCAAAAGTTATCTTTTGTGATCAGCCATGATTTCTCATTGCGTAGTCATTTACAAATATTCAACTTCACACATTTTCACTAATTATTCATCCACAAATTATGGAAAATAAAATACTTAATATTAAATTTTTCAACAGTTTATTCTAGCTGCATGTTTTCATTAGCTGACAAAGTTAATCTTCCCAATTTAAATCATCATGGTAGCTTTCTGATGTATATTTTAGGTCATGGAACTTCCTTAAAGTAAATGATCATCTGAAACAATCTAATGTGGATGATGGCCATCAGATGAGATATCACTGTCATAGTTAATGTGTCATTGGGGTCAAGTATCTGATATATACTTGAATAATGCTTGTCATTTGAAGGTACAAAACTTTTTCATGAATGAGCAGCTGAAGAGGATTGATTTAGCAAGTAGCCGAATGTCGGCTGTTCTTGAAGCGTAGTCACCAATTGGTTTTGGATGCGGTGAGAGGGTTTTATCCTTCGATTATGAATGTGGAAAACCTAGAGTGTGAGTCCAATTTGAGGAGCATTAGAAAGAGTTGTATACTTTAGTTATAGGAATTGAAGAGAATGTCACCACAGATTAGTCTTCAGGTGAGAGTACAAGCAATGAAGTTAGCTCTTGATTGGAAAGCGAAGATGGGCCGGGACTGGCTATTCAGAATAGTTGGGAGGTTTTGGGATTCTTGCGCCTTATGGCTGCATATGGATTGACGGGAATTTGTGAGGCTGGGGAGCTTCAGAGTCTTCTTGCTACGGTGGAGCAGCCTGAACAAGCTAGTGAGTTTAGCAGGGCCGTTGGTATCACAGATAAGGCACCTGGTGAGCGCTTCTTTTTGGTCTTTCAAAGTCATTTTGTTGTAAATCTTTCTCATTTTATGAAGGAATGGATGGATTTCAAAACTTTTTAATTAGTGCGGAATAAGTTTAACAATTAAACTACTAACTAAACATAAAATCCATTCCTTTAACCCATGATCTTGGCTTATTGTGATATGTATATAAACATAGCATGCATGGTAAGGAAGAACAAAGAGGGAGTTTATGTTCTACTCACCCTTGGAGCGTGATTTTAATCCGATCCAAGTGAACCACCAAAGTTCCTCTCCTTGATCTCTCCTTGTGTGTGTTTCCTCCACCTTGAAGCACCTTGAATTAAGAACTCCTTCTTATACTCCTTCTTGTGCTTGTAATCTCCTCCTTGATGTAACAAGTAAAGCCACAAAAATATATGGCCTCTAAGGATCTTCACCAAGTGAATCAAGAGATGAAGAAAGATGAAAGAAAAGAAGAAATTATGCAAGTGTTCTTCTTTCCTTTAATTTCTGAAAAATGGACCAAGAGAGAACTCTCTTTCTCTCTCTCTAATCTGAAAATAATAGTGTGGAGACACACTCTTTTCTTTGTCCATGCTTTCCCTTTTATATAATAGGAAATAACTCCAATTACTAAAAGAAAAATATTGACTTTCATAAAGCCAATATTTTGGCTGGTCCATACATGTTATTGGGCACTAAAAATGTGTCTTGGGCTTTCATTTAAATCTCATTTAGTGAAGCCCAAGTCCACACCAAAAAACCCGACAATCGTTTAGGCCCAATAGGTTCGGTTTTACCCGAAAATCCTAATTATGTTCAAATAATAAATCTAATTAATTATTTGCTCATAACCAACTCTTGTTTAATCTTCTTCATATATAATCTCAATGATCCACTTATATGGTGTGCGATCTCTTAGGTTCTAATTAACAAGGCAGTGAAGTTTATAGAAACCATTCTATTTTGTTTACGAATCAAAAACTCCATTTTTGATTCTCCCTTGTTATTAGGATAATAAATGTTTATTAATCCTCGGGGACTTCACAAGTCATGAGTGACGTCTTGCAACATATCATGACTACCCTAGTTAATGTAGAATGACAAAGAACCTATTCAATTGGAATTACAATACAATACGGTCCTTCTCTTACACTATGTTCTAAATCACATCATCGGGGTATGGAATTGATATGTCAATCCCCTAATGTGATTTTCATTCTTATGTGATTCTTAGAATGTGATTAAAAACTCCTTTTTAAATCTCATTCAATGCTTTGGCCAAAGACTCATTGAATCACATCTTTGAACATACACCTTATTTACTTAAGGATAGAGATTCCTTGTTGTACACTCACATGTCTCCATGACCGAATTGATTATACCAATGAATGCATCTATTATATCCATTAAGGGACACAATGTTATTGCATCATCAAGAGATAATCCATTCACTCATAAGACAACTATGGTGTCTCAGGTCAAAGGACTAATTTGTATTATTGCAATTTAGAGTTCAAGTTTGACATGTAAGTAAGACTCCATACAAGAACTCTAATGATCGCGTTCAGTATACTCTTTAAGTTAAGAGCACCCACATACTTGTATTAGTGTCTCTACACAAATGACAAGAGACATATCATCCTCCATATTGAGAATACATAGTATGTGCTAGTCTTTCCGGATTATCAATGTCCAAGTGATAATCCTATGACTAGGAACCTTTTAGGATAAGAGTGTGAAAGAGTAAATGTCTCACACATCTAACTCTTTAGATTACTTTCTCTTTAACTCATATTCCTTGGACCTTGTTCAATCAAATATTAAGTATAAGCAATGAACAATAAACTTGCCCTTTTGAATAATAATAATTACAATAATAATTACATCAAAATGATTGTTTTAGGACACAATTCCTGCAATCTCCCACTTGTACTAAACCCAATCAGCCATGAAACGTACACCCATCTTCTCAAGATGTTGTTCTAGCTTTGCTTGTGATAAAGGCTTAGTGAATGGATCTGATATGTTATCAACAGATGCTACTTTGAGAATGTTAACGTCTCCACGATTAACAATCTCCCTTATGATATGGAAACGTCTTTCGATGTGTTTGGATTTTTGATGAGACCTTGGTTCCTTGGCTTGAGCAATTGCCCCATTGTTGTCACAGTAAAGTGGAATCGGTGACTCAATGGTAGGAACAACATCAAGTTCAGTGATGAACTTTTTCATCCAAACTGCTTCCTTTGCAGCCTCTGCAGCTGCAATGTATTCTGCCTCAGTAGTGGAATCTGCAGTAACGCTTTGTTTGCAGCTTCTCCAATTTACTGCACCTCCATTCAAGGTGAAGACAAACCCCGATGTGGATTTTCTGTCATTCACATCAGATTGAAAATCTGAGTCTGTGTATGCTTCCACTTGCAACTCTGATTGCAAATCACCACCTCCATAAACGAGGAATAAATCTTTAGTCCTTCTCAAGTACTTAAGGATATTCTTAACAGCATTCCAGTGTTCTAAACCTGGATTGGACTGATATCGACTAGTTATGCTTACGCCATAACTGATATCAGGTCTTGTGCATAGCATCGCATACATGAGGCTCCCTATTGCAGATGCATATGGGATCTTGCTCATCTTTTGCACTTCCTCAATCGTTTGTGGGCACATTTTCTTAGAAAGGTGAATGCCATGTCTGACAGGCAGAAAACCCTTCCTAGATTGTTCCATGTGAAATCTATTCAGCACTTTGTCTATATACAAGGATTGAGATAATCCAATTAATCTTTTTGATCTGTCTCTATAGATCTTTATTCCTAGTACATAGGCAGCTTCTCCAAGATCCTTCATAAGGAAGGTCTTGGACAACCAAACTTTAATTGAAGATAACATTCCTACATCATTCCCAAAGAGTAGGATGTCATCTACATAAAGTACAAGGAACACAACAGCACTCCCACTGACCTTTTTGTAAACACAAGGTTCATCCATGTTTTGTGTGAAACCAAAAGATTTGACTGCATCATCAAAACGGATGTTCCAACTCCTTGAAGCTTGCTTGAGTCCATAGATGGACCTATGAAGCTTACACACTTTATGAATGTCATCTCTAGACGCAAAGCCTTCAGGTTGATCCATATAAAGCTCTTCCTCAAGGTTGCCATTCAGAAAGGCAGTCTTTACGTCCATTTGCCATATCTCATAATCATAGTGAGCAGCTATAGCAAATAATATCCGAATGGATTTAACCATGGCAACAGGAGAGAACGTATCTTCATAGTCAATGCCCTCTCTTTGCTTATAGCCCTTTGCCACCAACCTAGCTTTGTAGGTTTCTATTTTACCATCTGAGCCTATCTTTTTCTTGAAGACCCATTTGTTTCCAATTGGTCTAATACCAGGTGGAGGGTCAACGAGAGTCCAGACTTGATTGGTATACATAGAGTCAATCTCGGATTCCATGGCTTCTTGCCATTTCTTTGAGTCAACGTTTGACATTGCTTCATTATAACTAGAAGGATCATGCAGGTTTTCATTGTCACCAAGGAGATTTAACTCCCCAAGGCTTTCATGACACAAACCATACCTCTTGGGAGGTATCCGGATCCTACTAGATATTCTTGGAGTTTGTGTTATAGTTGGTTCAGGAAGTTGTTCAACGGGAAATGAAGTGTTAGTTTGTGGCTTGTTGGACACTTCCTTGAGTTCTACCATTTGTTCAACATTTCCATCAAGGACATAGTCCCTTTCAAGGAAAGTGGCATTCCTGCTAACAAACACCTTTTGTTCTTCAGGTTGATAGAAATAATATCCTAAACTATCTTTAGGATATCCCACAAATAAACACTTGCTTGATCTAGCTTCAAGCTTGCCTGCTTCTAGTCTTTTGACATAAGCTGGACAACCCCAAATCTTAATATGATTGAGACTTGGTTTCTTCCCATGCCACATCTCATATGGTGTAAGAGGGACGGACTTGGAAGGCACTCTATTTAACAAATAAATTGCTGTTTGAAGTGCATATCCCCAAAAGGATATAGGTAAATCAGTATAGCTCATCATGGAACGAACCATGTCTAACAAAGTTCGATTTCTCCTTTCAGAGACACCATTGAGTTGTGGTGTTCCAGGAGGAGCTAATGAAGAAACAATGCCTTCTTGTTTGAGATAATCAATAAACTCATTGCTTAAGTATTCGCCTCCTCGATCGGATCTTAGAGCCTTAATACTCTTGTCGGTTTGTTTCTCAACTTCATTTTTAAATTCTTTGAACATTTCAAAGGCTTCAGATTTGTGCTTCATAAGGTATATATATCCAAACCGAGAATAGTCATCGGTAAAAGTTATGAAGTATGAGAATCCACCTTTACTAATAGTGGACATGGGACCACATACATCGGTATGTATTAGGCCTAAGAGTTCTTTAACTCTTGTTCTTTGTCCACCATAATGTGACTTGGTCATTTTTCCTTTTAGACAAGACTCACAAGTAGGCATAGGATCAGATCCTAACGACTCTAAATATCCATTTTTGGATAATTTGTGAATTCTATCTTGGCTAATATGACCAAGCTTAAGGTGCCACATCTTAATGGGGTTAACCGTTTCCCGAGATCTCTTAGATCCCAAAGCATTTTCCTTCATACAATTAATACTACCATCTAAAGCTAGATGAAAGAGACCATCAATAATATTAGCATGACATATCATGCGTTCATTAATAGATACAAAACCACTTAGTTTATCAAAAACTACTCTATAACCATCCTTCAAAAGCATGGAGATGGAGATAAGGTTCTTTATACATATAGGAAGATAAAGACAATTATTTAACTCCAATGTATCTCCTGATGGTAACTTCAAAATATAAGTCCCCACGGCTTTGGCGTCAACTCTTGTGCCATTTCCAACACGTAGGGTGATTTCTCCAGCTTTAAGCTTCCTTGCTCCCACTAGGTCCTGCAACGAAGTGCAAACATGGTGAGATGCACCTGAATCAATTATCCAAGTGGAAGTATTATTAACTGTAAGTATTGATTCAATCACATTGATCATACCTGCTGTTGAAGACTGGTTCTTCAAGGATGCAAGATAAGCTTTGCAATTCCTCTTCCAATGCCCATCCTTGTTGCAAAAGAAACAAACACCTTTTGGTTCCTTTTGTTCCTTCTTCTTCTTCTTTTGGACTGCTCCTTTAGGCTTTGCCACTTGTTTCTTCTTCCCTTTGCCCTTGCCTTTGGACTTGGAAGAAGAAGCGACAATGGCCACACTCCCACTCTCTTTCTTGATTTGCTTCTCAGCTGTTACCAGCATATTGAGAAGATCAGAAAGACTATGATCCATTTGTTGCATATTATAGTTCATTATGAACTGAGAAAATGAATCATCTAGGGAGGATAGAAGAAGATCTTGAGCTAGCTCCGCATCAAGTGCAAATCCAAGGTCTTGAATTTGCTCAATAAGGCCTATCATTTTTAGACCATGTTGATGCACAGGAGCACCCCTCACATGCTTTGTCTTAACAAGCTCATTGACAGCTGTGAATCGCACATTTCTATTTCTCTCACCAAACAATTCAGTGAGATGAAGTAATATAGAACTGGCGCTATCCATATTCTCATGTTGCTTCTGAAGTTGTGAGTTCATGGATGCAAGCATAACACATTTAGCTTGCGTGTCATCATCCTTATGCTTTTGATAAGCAACACGTTGCTCATCGGTTGCATCTTGAGCCAATGGAGTGTGAGGAGGTGCATTTTGTAAGACATAAGCGATCTTATCGAATGTCAATACAATTTTCAAATTGCGGAGCCAGTCATTGAAGTTTGGGCCCTCAAGACGATTTTCATTGAGAATTTTGGTGATAGGATGTCCTGACATATTGCAGTCTACATAACATAAAATAAAAGAAGTGAGATTGATTTTAAAACCAAGTGACTCGGGTCTTAAGAATCAAATGGCACCCTCTCACTATTTTAACAAATTCCAAATCCCTCAAGGAATTCGAGAGTATAAATTAAAACTCTTAGTGAGTATGGAAGACTCATTTTCATTAAGCCAACCGCATCATAATAGAACTATAGGTCAACTTAATTTCCATGAGAGGATACTCTTATCCAATCACATCAAATGTGAATATCCATAACTTTGGCCTCTAAAGTAAGTAAGTCTCACCATAATAGGATATTGATAAATTACTCTAGTTAAGCTATACCCATCATCTCATGTAAGTATAGGGATCAAAAATTAAATCTCATCATAATAGAATATTGACCAAGATTTGTCCCTACCTTACAACATCAAATGTTGAATAACCTCTTTTTAATGCTCCTAGCAAGAAATACCCCCGTTCGGAATGATATTCACATGTAAGAACATCTAATAGGAGATTACAATGTTGGAAGGCCACAAAGAAGCATTCATAATGTCTTCTTCGTTTTTCAACTTAATATCACTTTGAGGGAATTTTAAGGTCTCATCTTTAATAATCTCATTAATAACAATCACATTGCATTTGCTTTGATCCTAATGTAATCACATTTTCATTATACTTGATCTATAATAAAATACTCCCACTTAATTGTTTTTCGGAAAAACAATTTGATTTCATCAAAAAACATTTTTCAAATGGAATCATGGGAAGTATAAAATTACTTGATCAAGTGCAACGAACATGCAATTATAATAGGTCACATAGGATGATTATGGACTTGTTGTTTGATCCAACATGAGCCAATATGTTGGATCAAGGTCATGTTTGGGTGGTTGATTTTAATTACGCGTAACGATTACGAAAATTAAATAACTAAGCTAAGCTATTACACTTTGCACTTGAACTTATTTCAAGGCTTGATGACTTCAAACTTCTTCTTTGGATCATCATCATGTGCCTCCATCTTCGATTACAAGAGTGGATAAGGGGCATACAAGCTCCCATTTAAATTTAATCAAACTTGAATAAATTAAATAAGCTACTTAGTTACACAACCAAATGAATTAATCAAATTAATTACATAACCCAAATGAATTAACTACTTTAATTACATAACCACATTCATTCAAAATGAATAGTCGGCCAATCTCATGCTCAATTATATTAGGCCATAGTCCATAATCATCCTTCAATTAACCAAGATTAATAAGGTTAATTAAACAAGCATATTTAACTCAATCAAAATAAGTTAACCACTAAATTACTTTAATTTAAGCAAGTAAATTAGTTGAGTGATTTATGAGATGATGTCTTACATCATGCATCATTAACTTTTGGTGAGTAATTTAGGGGATAATGTTTTACATCATGCATCACCAACTTTTGGTGAGTGATTTAGAGATAATGTTTTACATCATGTATCACAAACTTTTGGTGAGTGATTTTAGAGATAATGTTTTACATCATGCATCACCAACTTTTGGTGAGTGATTTAGAGATAATGTTTTACATCATGCATCACCAACTTTTGGAGAGTTATTTAAAGAAACTAATAATAAAGATGACTAACTCTACCAACTATTTGGTGAGAGAAACATGGAAATGATTTTATGTCATCATTAACTATTAGGTAAATAACAATTCATGAATTTATGGATCAAAAGTGAGAGCAAACACCATGGAAAAATGAGCTAGTTCACAACTAGTTTAGAGATATTCCAAAAAGCTGGAAATAAAATTCCAGCTTTATGTTCTTCCATTGAACACTTGTTTACTTCATCTTTGAAGCCAAAACATGCATCCCCTAAAGCATATATCATCTAACATGTTTCTAAGATTAACATTTTAATTAAGAAACATATAGAACCCCTTAATACATATCTCATATGCATTAAAGTTTCATAAAACTTAAACCACTTCTTACATGTAATTTCTAGAAACCTTTTCTTGCTATCATAAAATCTACCTTACATCACATGCTTCATAACTTTTATGATAAAGCAAATTTTATGATCTAAATTACATATTACTCTAAGCTTAAGAAAATCACATCAACAAACATACTTAGCCATGTTTATAACATATCAAAATTAAGCCAATGGCTCTGATACCAATTGAAGGAATGGATGGATTTCAAAACTTTTTAATTAGTGCGGAATAAGTTTAACAATTAAACTACTAACTAAACATAAAATCCATTCCTTTAACCCATGATCTTGGCTTATTGTGATATGTATATAAACATAGCATGCATGGTAAGGAAGAACAAAGAGGGAGTTTATGTTCTACTCACCCTTGGAGCGTGATTTTAATCCGATCCAAGTGAACCACCAAAGTTCCTCTCCTTGATCTCTCCTTGTGTGTGTTTCCTCCACCTTGAAGCACCTTGAATTAAGAACTCCTTCTTATACTCCTTCTTGTGCTTGTAATCTCCTCCTTGATGTAACAAGTAAAGCCACAAAAATATATGGCCTCTAAGGATCTTCACCAAGTGAATCAAGAGATGAAGAAAGATGAAAGAAAAGAAGAAATTATGCAAGTGTTCTTCTTTCCTTTAATTTCTGAAAAATGGACCAAGAGAGAACTCTCTTTCTCTCTCTCTAATCTGAAAATAATAGTGTGGAGACACACTCTTTTCTTTGTCCATGCTTTCCCTTTTATATAATAGGAAATAACTCCAATTACTAAAAGAAAAATATTGACTTTCATAAAGCCAATATTTTGGCTGGTCCATACATGTTATTGGGCACTAAAAATGTGTCTTGGGCTTTCATTTAAATCTCATTTAGTGAAGCCCAAGTCCACACCAAAAAACCCGACAATCGTTTAGGCCCAATAGGTTCGGTTTTACCCGAAAATCCTAATTATGTTCAAATAATAAATCTAATTAATTATTTGCTCATAACCAACTCTTGTTTAATCTTCTTCATATATAATCTCAATGATCCACTTATATGGTGTGCGATCTCTTAGGTTCTAATTAACAAGGCAGTGAAGTTTATAGAAACCATTCTATTTTGTTTACGAATCAAAAACTCCATTTTTGATTCTCCCTTGTTATTAGGATAATAAATGTTTATTAATCCTCGGGGACTTCACAAGTCATGAGTGACGTCTTGCAACATATCATGACTACCCTAGTTAATGTAGAATGACAAAGAACCTATTCAATTGGAATTACAATACAATACGGTCCTTCTCTTACACTATGTTCTAAATCACATCATCGGGGTATGGAATTGATATGTCAATCCCCTAATGTGATTTTCATTCTTATGTGATTCTTAGAATGTGATTAAAAACTCCTTTTTAAATCTCATTCAATGCTTTGGCCAAAGACTCATTGAATCACATCTTTGAACATACACCTTATTTACTTAAGGATAGAGATTCCTTGTTGTACACTCACATGTCTCCATGACCGAATTGATTATACCAATGAATGCATCTATTATATCCATTAAGGGACACAATGTTATTGCATCATCAAGAGATAATCCATTCACTCATAAGACAACTATGGTGTCTCAGGTCAAAGGACTAATTTGTATTATTGCAATTTAGAGTTCAAGTTTGACATGTAAGTAAGACTCCATACAAGAACTCTAATGATCGCGTTCAGTATACTCTTTAAGTTAAGAGCACCCACATACTTGTATTAGTGTCTCTACACAAATGACAAGAGACATATCATCCTCCATATTGAGAATACATAGTATGTGCTAGTCTTTCCGGATTATCAATGTCCAAGTGATAATCCTATGACTAGGAACCTTTTAGGATAAGAGTGTGAAAGAGTAAATGTCTCACACATCTAACTCTTTAGATTACTTTCTCTTTAACTCATATTCCTTGGACCTTGTTCAATCAAATATTAAGTATAAGCAATGAACAATAAACTTGCCCTTTTGAATAATAATAATTACAATAATAATTACATCAAAATGATTGTTTTAGGACACAATTCCTTCATTTTATAGCATTGAAATGTTGATGTATTGCCTTATAGGCTTATACTTCTTGCATTGTGGGGAGCACTGGTTACATTCAGTATTGGGAGTGCCTTGTATTTCTATAGCAGCATTTAAGAGTGGCCATTTACTTTTAAGAAGTTTTCCAAGTTATGATTTTATCCATACCAGAATCATTCCTGACCACTACTCCAATTCCCCCATAGCCATAATCGATCCGCTCTGAAAGCTCCATCAATATTAATCTTCAATCTTTCACGAGGTGGACATTGCCAATGGCCTCTTTTTCTTCCTCACAGATTTAAGATGATACTAGGTAATTCTTCCTGCGCGATGTCGTAGGTTTGTTTGCTTGCTAAGCTTTATACATTCATTGTACATTTTTCACATTTCAGAAGCTAGTTTTCTCATAATGATGGCGGTGTTTCATCAGACTCATCTTCTATAACCCTGGTTACTCTGAAGCTACATCAATAAAGGAATAGAAGGTGGAAATTAGTGATGGTGAAGTTATAGGTTCATAAATTGTAATGGACATAAGAAGATTGAAAAGATGAAAAATAGATAGAATGGAATTGATATCTTTCATTGATAGTGAAACAAGTATTTGTACAGAGAGATCTTTACAAGTATGGAAAAAGCTACAGTCTAGGATATCTAGCTACAAGTTAGCAATTACAGAAGGGAAAGCTAATGTTAAGCTAATGTACAGCTATATGTAGATATTCAAGACTTAATAAAGAAGATATGGAAGATTGATTTCCTAACACTCCCCCTCAAGTTGGAGAGTGAATATCCTGCACTCCCAACTTGCGAATCATAGGAACAAAGATTTCCTTTCCCAAGGTCTTGGTTAATACATCTGCTAGCTGATGTGCAGAACTAACAAATCTGCTAGAAACAGAACCATCTTGAACCTTGTCTCTAATGTAATGGCAATCCATCTCGATGTGCCTAGTTCTCTCATGAAAAACTGGGTCGGCTGCAATATGTAAGGCAGCCTTGTTGTCACAATACAATAATGCAGATTCATGATGTGAAAGTCCCAAGTCCTTTAATAGATAACGAAGCCATGTCAATTCACAGCAGGCCTCTGTCATTGCACGGTATTCAGCCTCAGCAGAAGAAAGAGAAACGGTTTTCTGTCGCTTTGATCTCCATGATATCAAAGAAGATCCAAGAAAGATACAGTAACCCGTAGTAGACCTCCTAGTGAGTGGGCAACCTGACCAATCCGAATCACAATAAGCTCTTAACCTGAAGTCACTGTTTGATGAGAAGAACAGACCTTGACCAGGTGCACCCTTCAAATAGCGAACAACCTGAAGAGCTGCTTCCATATGAAGTTTTCGGGGTTGGTGCATAAACCTACTCAAGACATGTACAGGATACGTGATGTCGGGCCTTGAAACAGTCAAATATATTAACCTCCCAACTAATCTTCTATAACGGCTTGGATCCTTGAGAAAATCACTCTTGTTTGACAACTTCAAACCTTTCTCCATAGGTGTATCAACTGGTACTGCACCCAACAGCCCCACATCTTTGATAATCTCTAACGCATACTTATGCTGTGATATAAAAATCCCATTTCTAGAAGAAGAAATTTCAATTCCCAAAAAATATTTTAATTCACCAAGATCTTTAAGACGAAAACTGCTATGCAAAAACTTCTTGACTGCAGCAATACTAGTGAGATCATTACCAGTAATCAGTATATCATCCACATATATTAAGAGGGCAGTAAAAGACTTGCCTTGTTTCTTAGTGAACAAGGAGTAGTCAGCTCGCGATTGCACAAAACCAGCTGAACGTATAGCATCTGAAAATTTAGAGAACCACTTCCGCGAAGCCTGCTTCAAGCCATACAACGATTTATGTAATCGGCAGACCAAGTGCTCCTCCCCTGTCTCCAAAGCCCTGGCGGTGGAGACATATAAATCTCCTCGTCAAGGTCGCCATGGAGGAAAGCATTGTTGACGTCTAGCTGGTGAAGCGACCAACCACGTGCAGCGGCCAAGGCAAGCAGGCAACGGACTGAAATGATTTTGGCAGTAGGGGAGAAAGTGTCCTGATAATCAACACCCTCCAATTGTGTGAATCCCTTGGCCACTAACTGTGCTTTGTACCGCTCGATGGAACCATCAGACTTGTGTTTGATTTTGTAAACCCAACGGCAACCAATACGTGTCTTGCCAGCGGGAAGAGAGGTGAGAGTCCAGGTATCATTAGCCTGCAGGGCATCTAATTCAAATTTCATCGCTTCCCGCCATTCGGCGCCATTCGGGAAGAGCGGCAGCCTCTGAATAAGACTTGGGTTCTGTGACAGCACTGATTTGAGCAACAAAAGAACGATATGCAGACGTATATTTGTGATAAGAAACATAATTGGCTAGTGGGTAGCGTGTACCTTTTGTTGGACCTGGCAGGAAAGAAGGCGATTGGTCGGAGCAAACGTGAGAGCAGACGTAGTCATTGAGCTTGGCAGGCGGACTTGTCTGACGGCTGGAGCGACGAAGAGGAATAGGTTCGAGTGCAAGAGCAGGTTCGGGGGCTGGAGCAGGTTCGGGTGCAGCCAGGAAGAGTGGTGGTGGAGGAGGGGGAAGGGGATCCGGGGGTGGGGAGGATTCCGGCACCGGAGAGGCAGCAGAAGAATCGGCAGAAATAAGAGGAACGGTGGGTTTAGGGCGGCGGGAATAAGTTCGAAGAGTGATGGGGCGAGGAGAATGGGGCGGTGTGGATAAGGGCGGAGAAGAGGACAGATTGGGGTCTGGGTTGGTAGAAGAAGGCGCAGGTTCTAGGTGGTGAGAAGAAGGAGGGGATGTAGTGGGTGGATAAGAGTCAAAATTGAAGTCAAGGAGAGAGGATGTGTGATGGGTTAGTAATGGAATTGGGCTTGATTTGTGGGCTAATGATGTAGGAGCAGAGATGGGCGGAACAGAAGCATATGGAAAAATGTGTTCATGAAATTTGACATCCCGGCTGGTAAAAATCCTTTTGGTTGATAAATCGAATAACTTGAAGGCCTTTTGACCAACAGGGTAACCAATGAAGATGGAAGGTATGGCACGATGATCAAATTTGTGAGAAGTGTGAACATTAGTGGCATAGGCTAAGCACCCAAAAACCCGGAGATGAGAAAAAAAATGTGGTTTTGAATAAAGGAGTTCGAACAGAGTTTTGAAAGAAAGAATTGGTGAAGGTAACCGATTGATGATGTGGACAGCAGTAAGAACACACTCCCCCCAAAATTGGGTAGGAAGATGAGCTTGAAATTTTAAAGCGCGAGCCACTTGGAGAATATGACGATGTTTGCGTTCCTCAACCCCATTTTGTTGAGGTGTGTAAACACACGAATGTTGAAAAACAACGCCATTATCTTGGAAAAAGGAACGAAGTGAGATAAATTCGCCACCATTGTCACTTCGAAAAGTTTTAATGCGAGACTCAAATTGAGTGAGAGTAAAGGTCTTGCAGTAGAAATAGAACTAGTACTGAATGGTAAACGACTCTGCTTAGCCAAAGGACATATGTGGCAAGCATTATTAGGTTGAATGGAAAAATTCAAAAAGTTCTTGGCAATGAAACTTAAACATGAGGGTGATACATGGCCTAAGCGATTATGCCAGAGGTCGGTGGATGAGATGGTAAGGTTGCAGGCTAGTCGGTTGTTGGATTGGTTGGTTATAGACTTTTCCGTCGCTAGTGCCACCAAATAGTATAACCCGTCACGTTGTTTACCTAAACCAATCGTCCTCTTCGTCGCAAGATCCTGCAAAATACACCAATAAGGGAAAAACGTCACTGAGCAATTCAGACCTCTCGTCAGACGACTAACTGACAGTAAATCAACTTTGAACTTTGGCACAGATAACACATCATGCAGATAATAAACGGCATTTAGAGGCAAAGACCCTTTTGCAACAATATTCACTTTGTCTCCGCTAGGTAACAAAACGGGCGATAATGAGCAATTTTTATTCTTATGCAATAATTGAGATGATGAAGAGATATGATTCGTTGCCCCGCTATCAATAATCCAATTACGGGAAGCAACTTTCGACAAACCTGACTTTGTAACCGCATTTGCTTTGGAGCTAGAGCCCTCATTTTGTTTGTTAAGGACTGATAAAAGCTACTTGAGTTGGGCCTCTGATAATGAAACAACTGGGCCCCCTTCATCCTTGCCTAACGCCTCAGATACCTGGTTAGTCGAAGGAACACCTCTTGAATTCGAACCAGAGTGCTGTTTTGCCTTAGGATGACCCGGTGGATATACAATCAATTGATAGCATGTTTGAACCCAATGACCTGCATCCCCACAATAAGAACATTGAGGTCTGCCTCTTCCTGAACCACGACGCCGATCACCATCAAAACGACGTCCTTCTTGCGCTCGATCTGGGCAAAAATTTTGGCGTGAATCTTGCTGCAAATTTGGGCGATCTGATCTCTCAAATCGTCTTCCTCGAGCTGGGTCAAGATTGGGCTTGCTGTTCCTCACTGCCATAGCGGTGCTAGAGCTTGAATCGGTTGAGGAGGGATGAGAGACACTAATAAGTCGCTGCTTCTCTTCTTGAGTGATGGCAGCGTATGCTTGGCGAACTGTTGGAAGAGGATTCATGAGGAGAATTTGCCCGCGAGTTGCACTGTAAGTCTCATTCAAACCCATTAAGAATTGCATCAATTTTTGTTGATCTGCCCTCCATATGCTGTGTCTGAATACGTAGCCAATTCATCCCATAAAGCCTTCAATTTTGTGTAGTAGGTAGAAACAGAGAGTTGTTCTTGTCGTAGGCTAGCGATTTCTCGCTGAATCTCAAAGATGCGAGGTGCATTGCATTGAGAGAATCGCTCACGGAGGTCTTCCCAAACCTTATGAGCAGTATGATAATAGATAACACTATCTGCAATTTCTGGATTGACAGTATTAACAATCCAGGAGTGAACCATATCATTACACCTTGACCACGCCGCATATCCTTCAGGATTCGCTTCTTCTGAAGGAGCCTTGATTGAGCCGTTTACAAAACCGAGCTTGTTTTTGGAGTTTAAGGCCAAAGTCATAGCCCTTCTCCAACCAGAATAATTATCTCCATTCAAGGGTTTGGAGACTAGAACCAATCCGGGATGATCCGAGTGATGAGTGAAATAGGGATTTGAGATGTCAGATTTTGAAGAATCTGATGTGTTCTCTGACTTAGACGGACTAGATCCGGCATCTGGCTTGCCGGAGACAGGAAGTGGGATGTTATCGTTGGCCATGATAGGCTGAAGAACTGAGAGGATGCTACTTGAGATTATAATGTAGCGAAGAGTCAGGATCTTTGTCCTGCTCTGATACCACGAAAAGATGAAAAATAGATAGAATGGAATTGATATCTTTCATTGATAGTGAAACAAGTATTTGTACAGAGAGATCTTTACAAGTATGGAAAAAGCTACAGTCTAGGTGTGATGCCCCGGAAATTCGTAATTATTTTCCGGAATTAATTTTATGATTATTGGACGGTTTCGTGGCTCGTGGACGGAGTGGAAGTATTTCGGACGAATTTTTATTCGAAAAGTGTGGATTTGGGGGGGGGGGGGGGGGGGGTTCAAGGTTGACTTTTGATACGTTGAGATTCTCCGAAAACGTCCTTCACAAAAGTTGTAGAGATCGTCGATACGAGTTTGTGGATATGTGGAACGCGGAAATCGGAGTTCATATGAGAAAGTTATGAGCGATTGAAAATTGGGAAAATTCTATAAATATGAGAAAATTCCGGAAATTTGCAAAGAATGACAGAATTTTCCAAAACCAGAAAACTGACCCTCTCTCTCTCTCCCGAGCTCAGATTTCTTCCTCTTTGGTTTTCCGGCCATATCTTCCTCATCCGGCTACCGATTGACGTGAAACAAAGTGGGGTTTTCTAGTCTCGACATCCTTTACCAGTTTGTAGAAGAAATCGAAGTGAAATACGAGCTGTAGGTAGCGCTGCAAGGCCGAGAAGAAAGCCTCGTCGGGGACGAAATCACCTTCGTCCGAACTGGAGATTCCAACCACCTTTGCCGGTGATTCTTGGGGGCTTTTGGAGCCCAGAGGACGTAGATGCTTCTCCCAAAGTGGCTTGGAGCGATTTCACTTGTGGAGGACGAATCGAAGCTTTGAAGTTCTAGGGTTTCAATCGGTCTGATTTGTTCTAAGGTAAAATTCGCTCGATTGGTTTATATTTGGACTTTGGTGTAGTTATGAAAGTTGTAATTGGAGTTGAGATGAAGAACTTTGGTGTTGGGAGTTTTTCCAAATTCCGACTTTGGGCCGACGGCGGCGCAGCCACTGTGGTGGTGTTTTCCGGCAGTTTCCTACCACCTCAGGGATAGTTTCTGTTCCTGAGTTCGATCTACTCATCAATACGAGCATTTCGATATACAATACATAATTTTTAGAGATCGTATGAATATGTTGTGATTTTTATGGTTTTGGACTGTTCGATGATTCGATCCGTGAGGAATTGAGCGTCCGATCGACTTGTGGTTTTGTTACATCGATCGTGGATGTATTCCGGAGAGTTTGGGAGGTCTCGAATGTCGTTTCGCCTCGATTGGCGCCACATTGGGGATTTTAGTTCGATTGGGGATTCAGACTTTATTTAATTGTGATTCGTTGACTGAATCAAGGCTGTACTTCCTTAGGTGCTTGACAGAGGGCGTTCTGTAAGTAGTCTAGTGGTGTGAAGACGCAGCGGGAATTCCGAGGTGAGTAAATCTCACGATATGTGTTATGAGCATAATTACCATATTGTCTTGGAGTTATTAGTTTAACCTTGACTATAGTTGGTATTAGTGGCATTCCTGAGTGAATGACTACGTATATATATATATATTTACGTGAAATATATATGCATTGGTGGCTTCGTTGTGATGTGAACAATATGTGAAATGAGTTCATTATTGCTCGAGAATGGTGAAATTGTGTATTGAGTTATGATTGTAGAATATCATGTGTTGAGATACCATGGGTCTAAAATGACCGTTTTAATTGAGATTTAAGATATGGAAGATTGTGTAGGAGTATCTGTGTGATGAATTGATGACATCAGTTGACAAGACCCACCCCGAATTCCACCCCGGAATCCGAAGTGGCCCTGCGGGACCCACCTTTAAAGGAGATTTACCAAAAATTTCGGCATAACCTCCCTTAAAAATGGATAACCCAAAACCCTGCGGAAAACAAAATTCACTTCTAATAGTCCAACCACAACTCCTGGAGCCACCTTGCTCCCAAATTCAAAAAATCCCATCACAAGCTAACAACGTCAAACATGATATCCAAATGGTACAAGTTACTACAATCACCAAAGTTAGGTCATAGACCTCAAATATAATTCATACAAGTTTGGGTCACATATCCCTTAGTAATCAGAGCATTCTAGGAATAAAGTTTAACATAGAGTACCGTAGGCTAAATAAATAACCTACAAAATATGATGACGGAAGCGGATGCGGTCACTATGGCTCACTCCTGAATGCCGAGCAGCAACACTGAAAACTGGGCATTTGAAACCGAAGGGCCCAGGGGAAAAGTATTGAAAAACACGTTAGCGTGAGTGGACAAAAATAAACAAATTTAAACCAAATGGATTTTATACTTTCCCACATTTATTTCTATTAAAAAAAAAATCCCGATGCATGCAAGGATTAACGAAAATAAAACAAGAGGAGTTCCACTCATGAAAACCGACTAGCCCCGCTAGTTACATACGATTTAAAAGAAAAAGTTGGAACTCTGATACTCAAGGAAAATAAGACCAGCCCCGCTGGTTAAACGAAAATCGAGCTAGCCCCGCTAGCTTAAGTAGTAAAGTGAGTAGGGGAAGGCAATAGCCATACCAGTGAGCCTCCCAGGCTCGGGTGATAGCCTCCCAGGCTAAAATACTCCCATAACTCCCGTAATATACCCTTACGCCACTAAGTGTAGCGATAGGATACTGGGCTACAGAATTACTGTCACAGAGACAGTAACCTGCGCCACAAAGGCGGAACGGCTACGGTGATCCCATCACCGCGCCACAAAGGCGGAAAATCAATGCTAGCATGATAAAATCACCCCTCAGTATGGCACAGGGAAACATAACCGAAAATCCAGTAAATCCATAAGTACATAAAGCTTCCCCATCTCTCGTAAAAGAATTTCCAATGACGTGTCCCACACGCCAAGATAAACTCAAATTCAAAAGTAAATAAAAGAAAATAAGCATAGTCCAATGACGTGACCCCGCACGCCATAAAATCTTCAAATAATCAAAGTTCTCAAACCGACATTATTGCTAAGGCATTCCCAATGCCAAAACCAAGGATCAAATAAATAAACAAGAAAATAATTCCATCGAAATCCCATTTCGAAAACCTTTCCAAAAATCACAAATCCATGAATAGGAATATAACTAAAAAGTAAAATTCCGGAAATCACCTCGGAAATAAATAATTCATCAAATAAAATTATAAATCATAAGCAACTTCGGAAACGAATCATTATCGAAAGTAATTATATGAGATAAAACGAAATCCATCTCCGAAATCAAATCACATGCTCGAAATGTAAAATGATAAATAATTAGAGCATAATCAAAGAATAAATGCATGCATCATTTACTTAAAAACAAAAGTCCACTCACAGTATATGATCAATCCTGACGTCGCTCGGTATTTTCCTCGTACGAAGACTCCTCTCGTCCTGTACGAATAGCACTCGTAAAAATATATTTACAGGACGGAAATTAACTTTACGATAATTAGAAATTGAAATTCATAACGTCCCCCTTCAAAATCCAACTCCTTAATTCACAACGAATCCATCCACAATATTCCAGCAATATTCATTCATCGATATATAAATTCTAAAGTGAATTCGAAAGAATTTCGGCGATCGAATTCACGTAAATCAATAATTATCCATTTATACTCAATTCGTAATCCCTCCAATATCCACCAAACTTCATGTATAAACTTCTACAATCGTTAAGGGATTTATGGAGCCAAAACAGAAAATAAATTGCAGCTCCACGCGCCACCCACAGTGGCCGCGCGTGGGGCCCACGCGCCACCGGCCAACCACCACCAATGGCCACCAAATTTTGGCAGCACCTCCTACTCAACATGCCTAATCTCTTTCTCAACTACAACAAGTGCCAATTTTACCTGGAAGAGCTCCAATTAAGCCGGTGAAAATTTTCCAGAAAAATTCAAGAACCCTAGGATCGGGTTCGATCGATTCGACCTCCACACTGCAAATTGAGAAGCAAGACCTTAGGGGAAATCATCTCCAGCAAAAACCCGACCTTCAATGTTAATATGGTGGCCGGAATGGCCGGAAATCGGGGAAATCCCAAAACTGCAGCCTGAGCAATCTTTGCTTCGATCCGGACTTCCACGGCCAAAACTCCAAAATCCTAGGTCACTAGTGTCAAGAGCGGGTTGAGGCGCTCCTGTGGTGACCGGTTGCATGCCGGTTGGTGGCCGGAAAGTGAAGAATCGAAGGGGAAGAGGAGAACCCGAAGGGAAAGGGGAAGAATCGGGGGAGAGGAGAGAGAAAGAGGGGTGGGTTTCCGGTTTTGGAAACCTACCCGGGTAACTTTCCATTTTTATTCAAATTTTACCATGAACAGTAACTTTTGAATTTCACTCATAACTTTTGCATACGAACTCCAATTTTTACGTACCACATATGCACGCGCTCGGTTTAACGTCCTCTACAACTTTCATGAAGGAAATTTTCTCAAATTGTTAACTCATAAAAAGTCAACTTCTAGCCACCCCCCTAAAAGATAAAACTATAACCGCGAATGGTAAAACATACAGTGATTCGTGCAACTCAGTAAAAGGGGTAAATCGGATGTGGGGTGTAACATCAGTATGATGAATCTTTGTGGCGATTGTCATGTAAAACTTGTGTAGGAGTATCTGTGTGATGAATTGATGACATCAGTGTGATGAATCTTTGTGATGATTATCATGTAAAGCTTGTGTAGGGATATCTGTGTGAAAAATCGGTGAAGTTTGTGTGATGATTGCTATCTGTGTGATGACCAGCAATGAGTCTTTGTGATGATTTCTATCTAGTGTGAAAATCAGTTGGATGATTTCTATCTGTGTGATGACCGGTGATATCTGTGTGATGAATATGTGTGATGATTGCTATCTGTGTGATGACCAGTGATATCTGTGTGATGATCGCTATCTGTGTGATGACCGGCGATATCTGTGTGATGATCGCTATCTGTGTGATGACCGGCGATATCTGTGTGATGATTAGTTGGATGATCGCTATCTGTGTGATGATCAGTGAAATCTGTGTGATGATCAGTGTGATGACAGCTCGGTAGCGGAGTTGAATTGTTATTAAGTCAACAAAGATCGAGAGGACTGCTGTGATAGTCAGAGCTACATATGGATGTCAAAGTGTGGGGTTATGATGATTACTATGACTTGTTTTGCTTGTTTTGAATTGTGATTGCCTTGTTTTCTTCTTGATTTTATTAATTGATGGTTTGATTTATCTTGAAGACCATAGTGATGACGATTGTGCTCTGTGTGAGGATAGGAACGTGATTCATTGTTTTCACCTTGATGTCATGTTGATGACAAAGGCTTCCGGTGGGAAGGAAACAAGTGTGATCCTTGTGACTCGCCGTTGTGCGTCAAGGGATTTCCAAACATTATCTGAGGAGGTTTTGTTTGACGAGAAATTTGTGTAATGGGATGCTAGGTTGAGAATCTGAGCATGTAGTTTAGTCACAAGTTGACCTACGTAAGCATGAGATGGAAGATTATGAAACAGATGGTTGTAGTTGTGAGTTATATGCTTATCGTGGTTAGGTTGAGGTGACTTAAGAATGTGTTTCTGTTTTGTGGTTTTGAGTTTACTCATACGGGCTTGCAAAAGCTTACCGGGTTTGTTGTGTGGCAACCCGGTGCACCATTCAAACGGTGTAGGGGTTAATCCTGCAGGTCAGGGTAATCGTGGCTGAACCTGAGGTGGCGTGCTGGCAGCATTACGGTAGGAAGCCAGTTTTGTGACTTTACCGTTATAAAGACTTCCGCTTGTAGTGAGCTCTGAGGAGTATTTACGTTTTATTTTGTTGTTGACAATTTAATTCGTAAGCTCGTGTAATATATGACTCTTTGGGGCGAGTGTATGTGGACATAGTGGGTTCAGGGCATCAGTATGTACTTGGTTGAAAGGGAAAAAGTTTCCAGCTATTTTGTATTGATGGCTGAACGATCACGCATGTATAATTATGCGGTTATATGTCGATTTTTATTTGTGTTAAAAATCAGGGGCGTGACACTAGGATATCTAGCTACAAGTTAGCAATTACAGAAGGGAAAGCTAATGTACAGCTATATCTAGATATTCAAGACTTAATAAAGAAGATATGGAAGATTGATTTCCTAACAAAGATGTTGTCTGTATCTTCACATAATTTCATAAGTCAATAATAGTAAGGGCATATGACATTAGGAGGGTTGTATTGTAGTATTCAATGAAAAATTGCTTAAGCAAAATTGTTATACAAAATTTATGAATACATATTAGCACAGGATCTTTATATGAGAGAGCTTGTAAGGATTTAGAACGCATAATACTATGCTAAATATGGTTTAGAATACGAAAGTGAAAAATTATTAGGTCTGTGATGTAATTACATTGTGATCAGTTTCTAGTAATTCTTTTAGAAATGTTATGTTGAAGGAAGAACGGAAGCAAAATGCTAAACAATTGATTCTTGTGTTATATATATATATATATATATATATATCGGCCACCCTCCCTTAGCAGTGGGACCAAATTGCAAAAACCAATCAAAAAAAGTGTTAGAGCCCCAAAACCCTATTTAGTATTTAGTATTTACTGAGAAAACGACTTTTGAGACAACCCATCAACTTTAACCTGCCAAAGAATAATAGATGAAACCATAACCGCTGCAAGTGACCTAGTGGTTCTTGCCTAGTTGGGTGTGCTCCCCAACCTAGGTTCGAACCCCGAAGCTGTCAAAGTGGTCAGACACTGTGCTGCAATGCACAGCTGGAGCATTTCACATGCGCCGAAGGGGTTTATTTTGGGCCTAGGAAGCCTTTGGGTTCCCCTTGACAAAGTAAAAAAAAAAAAAAATAGATGAAACCACGCCAAATGAAACATTAAAAGAAACAAAAACAGAGCAATTATTCAATCCGTATTCACACAGCCCATTCAATCAACTTCCTTAGTTCAAAAGCATTTTTTTTTTCCACAGAACATTGTTTTTTTTAACCCAAATGGACCATAGGGCCACAAAGAAAAAGTCATGTTGATCTGCCTCAAAGTTCGTCCAACATGTCCAGCGCCCATTCTCCCAAACTAGTTATTGTGTTTTTGTTAGCAGCGAAAATTTGACATTCTGTTTAAATATTGTGAAAATTTGACATTCTGTTTAAATATTATGTTTTCCTCTTCTTATACGTAATTGGGGTTATTTAGTTTTTATTTCTTTAAAAGTATATATGTCTTCTAACAGTGAATAGTACAAAATTTGAATTTTTTACTTATGTAGTTATAGATTGTACTTCAATGCATGGCGGAATTGTGCTTAAAGTCAGCATAGTTTGTTCAAGTATTTAGCTATTGGGACTAAACTTGATTTCAGTAAGTTTCATGGGAGGTTTAGTCGAGAATTTCAAAGTTTTCTATTTGATAACCCACCTTTCACATTGTCCCTCCTTACAAAGAATAAGAAATCCTTCACTGAATCTCCAAATGAAGACAATGTCAATTTAGCTTCTAATTGCCAACTCCAAATAAGGTGGCAGTGTGTCACGGCCACTGGTAATAGTTTTGAGATTCTTGCTCAAATGTGGCAAGGCGAGAGCATTGCTGCAGATGAGCAAGAGATAGTTTGAGACCGCATTAACACTTTGGTTGGCACTGATAATATAGATTCTAATATTCATTAAGCTAAGTTATGTTGGGGATTTGGAAGATGAAAAACCCCTTGGCCATCATACCTATGCTCAGGTTGAGATAGTAGTCCTATGAGTTCCTGGTTTGATGGGGTGAAGTAACTCTGGAAGATGAGAATCTTCTTAAGTTTCTACCAAAATCTCAAAATTAAAAATTGAAGACCAAATGAGGATTACGAGACCCTTACCCTACTAGATCGGACGCCCGTTGTGTGTCTTGATTTTTTATTTAGTCAGCCCTACTTAATCTTGTTTATGTTTTGGTTGCTTTTTAATTTTGTTGTTTCTTCTAAGGAATTTTGCTTCATGTTCATCTTGCATCATGTCGAATTCTAACTTAATTGAAAGCAGATAAATACTCCTTACAGTCATCTAAAACTTGACTTACCTCTGATAAATTCTTTTCCTCACTCTTGAGAGCAACAATCAGAATGACAGAATCACTTTAAATATCAATTTCCAACCAACCTTGGTGAACAGCAAGAAGAAGGCCAGCTCTACACGCCTAGCCTTCCATGTCAAGTGTTGAGTGTGCATGTATAAAAGTCCTAGCCAAAACAGCAATACCCATACCAGAATCATTCCTAACCACTACTCTAATTCCCCCATACTCACAATCCGCTCTGGAAGCTCCATCAATATTAATCTTCAATCTTTCACGAGGTGGACATTGTCATTTAGTCAATGGCCTTTTTTCTTCCTCACAGCTTTAAGATGATACTAGGTAATTCTTCATGCGCGATGCCGCGGGTTTGTTCGCTTGCTAAGCTTTATACGTTCATTGTACATTTTTTATATTTCAAAAGTTGATAGTGATTAGGTTCTAGTAATTCTTATAGAAATGTTATCATATTTGTTTAAGGAAGAACAAATGCAAAATGATAAATAATTGATTCTTGTGTTATTAATCTCTCTCTCCTTTCAAAAAAAAAAAAAAAAATCTCTCTCTCTCTCTCTCTGCAGTGGGACCAAATTTGCAAAACCAAGCAAAAAAGGTGTTGCAATTTTTGAGAAAACCCATCAAGTATAACCTGCCAAAGAATAATAGATGAAACCATGCCAAATGAAACATTAAAAGAAGCAAAAACTGAGCAATTATTCAATTCGTATTCACACAGCCCATTTAATCAACTTCATTAGTTGAAAAGCATATTTTTTCCACAGAACATTGTTTCTTTCAACCCAAATGGACTAAAGGGCCACAAAGAAAAAGTCACAATGATATGCCTCAACTTTGTCCTAGGGCTGGGCACGGGCCGGGCCCAGTGTAAATTTTGAAGGGCTCGAACCCGAACCGTTTTTTATGGGTCGGGCCCAAATGATGCGCACAAATTTATGGGACCGAAACAGGCCCGAACCGTTTTTTTGGGCCGGGTTTCTTGCGCTTTCGGGCCCAAAAAGCTCAAAAAAAAAAAGAAAAAAAAAACTCATCTGCTTCTCTCTGATTTCCCAGATTTCCAAACTAAAATTGGAATTTCAATTCCCCAATCATGCAGATCTTCATGAAAACACAAATCCAAATCAAGAAAATCATCAACAACCATCCAAATCAAAATCAAGAACCCACCCACGTTGCCTCAGATCCAAACCCAATCAAAACTCACCAGACAACCATTTATACACACAAAACCCAGATAAATTCCATCACCCAAATCCAAAAGAAACCCAGAAAAGACCCAAAGCCCTTCCTTTATCTTGAGAAAAGCCAATGGATCAGGGGCAGCTCCTCCACCTCTATTGAGGTCGATGCTGTTATGGAAGCCAAGCTCATCTGCACCATCGGCCTCGTGACCAACGGCTTCGAACAGCTTGAGGCCCTCACCGTCGGCGGCATTAACGTAGGCTTCTTTAAGTTCTTTAGAACTGAAGCGGAAGAGGAAGAAGTAAAAGAAGAGGAAGAAAAATAAAATAAAAAATCTGAATGACAGAAGAAGAATTTGACGCATGAGGGAAGAATGACGCATGGAGAGAGATAAATACTAGGATTAAATACTTGTTACTTCTCAAACTTTTGCCTGAAAAACAGTTTAGTCCCTCGCCTTTCAAATTAAACTGGATAGTCTTTATTCTTTCTAATTCTCACACAACATGTCCAAAACATGTCTAAAATGACTATTCTACCCCCAAGATCCTTTTTTTACTTTTTTTCTCTTTTTTTTTTTAATTTCTCTCTCTTTTTTATTTATTTTTTCTGCTTTTCTCTCTCTCCCTCTCCACAGATCGATCTTCCAGCAACCCTCCACACCTGCTTTTCTCTCTCGCCCGTCCGCTTCAAGCAACCCTCCACTCCGTTTCTGGCTAGCTTCTCCACATTCTTCATGTTCTCCATCAGCAATTTCAACCCCTCCTCGATCGGCGGCGGGCTGGCTTTTATCATCTTGCCGGACAATGAGGTTGTCGGAGACGCAGGCGGGTTCTTGGGGCTCCAGAGCGTGGAGGACCCAGGTTCGGGTTCCGGGTCGAGCTTCGTGGCGGTGGAGTTCGACACGCACATGGACGTGGAGTTCAAGGACATTAATAGCAACCACGTGGGCTTGGATCTCAACTCCATGGTTTCGTCACAAGTCGCTGATCTTGGCGCTGCGAATATTGATCTCAAGAGCGGGGACCTCGTGAATTGCTTCAGCTCGTCTTTCGATTCAACTCCCTCAACCGGCTCAGCAGCACCGCCACCTCCGACGACTACTCGGATGAACCCAACCGCCAACTCAGTCAAATCTCCACCGCCTTCTTTGGCTCCAACTGGCTCAGCTTCAGCTTCTAGTACTAGTACTACACATAAGAACAGTAAGTCTTCGGTTAGTTCTTCAACTTTTCCGGCTAGTTTTATCAATTGTTTGTAATCTGGTAGTTTCAGTGTGTTGTTATTGCTCGATCTGATCTGCGTGTTTCTGATCATTCGTAATATGTTGGATGATGATAGTGAGGTGGCTTATTGGTGGGAGTGGTGGAGGATGAGGAGGAGGAGAGGTGGCTGAGCTTAGTGGGGACGACGACGGAGGTGGAGATGAAATTGTGGCGGCGGAGCTTCCATGAGGGGTGGAGGGGGCCTACCAAGCACTGCAGAGTGGTAGTGAGTGCGGTGGATCGAGTGGATAAACTCGAGGTCGGATACGAGCTTGGAGAGAGAGAGAGAGAAAGAACCAGCCAGAAAAAAAAAAAAAAAAAAAAAAAAAAAAAAAAAAAAAGAGAGAAAAAGAGAAAAAAAAAAGAGAGAAAATTTAAAGAAGAGAGAGAAAAAAATAATAATAAAAAAAGATCTTGGGGGTAGAATAGTTATTTTAGACCTGTTTTGGACCTGTTGTGTGAGAATTAGAAAGAATAAGGACTATCCAGTTTAATTTGAAATGCGAGGGACTAAACTGTTTTTCAGGCAAAAGTTTGAGGAGTAACAAGTATTTAATCCTAAATACTAATTATATTATAAAGATATGTCTTTCATTCGGGCCTGACAGGCTTTTTAGTTTTGAAATTACTGGGCCTGGGCCCAAACCGTTTTTTATATATCTCAGCCCGGCCCGGACCGTTTTGTACAAAAAAATTTCAAGGCCCGGACCATACGGGCCGGTTTGAGACGGGCCGAGCTGGATTTTCGAGCTTTTGAGCTAAAATGCCCAGCCCTACTTTGTCCAACATACCCAACATCCATTCTTCCAAACTAGTTATTGTGTTTTTGTTGCCAGCAAAAATTTGACATTCTGTTTAAATGTTATGTTTTCCTCTTCTTATACGTGATTGATCGAGGTTATTTAGTTTTCATTTCTTTAAAAGTATATATGTCTTCTAACAGTGAATAGTATGAAATTTGAAACTTTTACTAATGTATATAGTTATAGATACATTAATGTGCTTAATGTCTACATGGTTTGTTCAAGGATTTAGCTATTGGGACTAAACTTGATTTCAGTAAGTTTCATGGGAGGTTCAGTGGAGGATTTCAAAGTTTTCTATTTGATAACCCACCCTTCACATTGTTCCTCCTTACAAAGAATAAGAAATCCTCCACTGAATCTCCAAATGAGGACAATGTGAATTTAGCTTCTAATTGCCAACTCCAAATGAGGTGGCAGTGTGCCACTGCCACTGGTAATAGTTTTGAGTTTCTTGCTTAAATGCGGCAAGGCGAGAGCGTTGCTACAGATGAGCAAGAGATAATTTGAGACCGCATTAACACTTTGGTTGGCACTGATAATATATATTCTAATATTCATCAAGCTAAGTTATGTTGGGGTGATTTGGAAGATTTTGGCCATCATACCTATGCTCAAGTAGAGATAGTAGTCCTATGAATTCCTGGTTTGATGGGAAGAAGTAACTCAGGAAAGTGAGAACTTTCTTAAATTTCTACCAAAATCTCAAAAAAAAAAAAAATGAAGACCAAAGGAGGGTCACGAGACCCTTACCCTACTAGATCGGACGCTCATTGTGTGTCTTGATTTTTTATTCAGTCAGCCCTGCTTAATCTTGTTTATGTTTTGGTTGCTTTTTAATTTTGTTGTTTCTTCTAAGGAATCTTGCTTCATGTTCTCCCTTTAGGTGTTATCCTTTTTATTTAATAAATTTCTTTTGATTACTTTAAAACTAAAAAAATAAATAAAGAAGAAGATGGTATGTGTTTTCTAATTATACATATATAAAAGTAAAATGTTGAATGAATAGTAATACAGTGATTTACCGGATTTGCCCCCAAAAGAGATAGACAATTAGACATCAATCCTCCAAAAACAGACACTACATCAATTTGACAAAAAAAAAAGAGTTTTTGTCCATTTACCCCATTTCTAGATATTTTTTTCCCACTTACCCCATTAAGTTTTTTTAATTCCTTCTTACCCAAAACACTCTAAGGAGGTCTTCCCTAATACCCCATTAAGATTTTTTTTTTGTTTTTATTTTTTTTTTAATACCATTTTACCCTCACCTTTGTTACTTAGAGAGAGAGAGAGAGAGAGAAAATAGAAGAGAGAGAAACCATAGGGGACTTTGCCGGAGCCCGGTCACTGGCCGCCGGATTCCGGTCACCGGTCGCCGGATTCCGGCCAACTTTCGCCGGATTCCGGTCACCGGCCAACGCCCACCGGACTTTTCTAAAAACCTCACCGGAAAGGTTTATTGCCCCCAATAGACATCTATTGCCCCCCAATAGAGGGGCAATAGACCTCTATTGCTCCCCAATAGACGTATATTGCCCCAATAGTCTATTGCCCCCTAATAGACGTCTATTGCCCCCCAATAGACGACTATCAGCCGTGTATTGCCCCCCAATAGACGACTATCAGCCGTGTATTGCTCCCCAATAGACGTCTATTACCCCCCAATAAGACTTTCAGTCGCCAGAATGAGAACTAATCTCCCTAAATTTAGACAAATAAAACTTTGATTACAACAAAAAAACAAGGAGATTACATCAATTCAAAACGTCTATTGCCTCCCAATAGACGTCTATTAGGAGGCAATAGACGTCTATTAGGAGGCAATAGACCTTTAACAGACCTCTATTACCCCAATAGAGGTGTTTTCTTTTTTTCATTTTTATCTCATTCTGGGCCCTGTGCCCCATTTTACCAACAGAAAAAAAAAAAAAATTGATTTGGGCACCCAGAGAAAAGCTCTGGGCACCCGGATTATCATTCTCCACTGCCACCCGCTTGAGTCGAGCGCCGGAGAGCTGAGTTGAGCGTCGGAGACGTCCGGGCTCTCCAATCTCAAATGATGACGTTGACCCTGACGACGAATCGGGGACAGAGCTCTGGAGCATCGGCATCCGGTCACCAAAATCGTCTTCAGGCGATGTGGATCATCTTCCTCTGTTGCCAGTCACCAAAATTGTCTTCGGGTCCGGAATCAAGGCTAGGCCTTGTCGATTGGAATCGGAGGCGTCGGGTTGAGAAGGATGAGAGAGTCTTGATCTGGATTTGGAGGCTCCGGTCGCCGGCGAGGAGTCTCGATCTGGATTTGGAGGCTCCGATCGCCGTCGCTATCGGTAACTTCGTCGCCGGTGAGAACGTCGTTGACTAAGAGTGGAGCGACGGGGGGAGAGAGAGAGAGAGAGAGAGAGAGAGAGAGAGAGAGAGAGAGAGAGAGAGAGAGAGAGAGAGAGAGAGAGAGAGAGAGAGAGAGAGAGAGAGAGAGAGAGAGAGAGAGAGAGAGAGTTGTATGAGAGAGAACCAGCGTCTGGAGAAAGAGAGAGAGAGAGAGTCGTCTGGAGACAGAGTGGCAGCAGCTGTAATTCCGTAATTGTGTTGAGGGCAAAATGGTCATATTGTGTAAGTGGGAACAAAAAACTGTTGCTGGGGTAAGTGGGATAATTTTTTCTTATTTTGGTGCTTTGGGTCAAGGACCCAAAAAAAAAATTAAAGAAAAGAGTCCTCGCTATATGTCTCTGTCTGGACATACCCAAGACCAAGCATCTCTTTCTCCGTTGTTACACCCAAATCGTTGATCACAATCGTGCCACTACGGATTCTTCCGCTGCTGTATAAGTGACATTGAAAGAGTTTGGTTCGTTGCTTTTGATCGGTGAATTTGGATGTGCTTTTTCTCTTTCTGCTCATTATCCCCTTTAATTTCAGTTCAGAGGGTTGGATCGTTTGTTGGTTGTGTATTCTATGTTTTTTTCGATGTGTGATTTTGTGATAATGCAGTTTTCGTTGGGTCTTTTATCAAGGCCATGTTCTTCTTTCTGAAATCATATATATATATATCAATATATGTGTTTGATCTATTCACTTTTTGTTCATATATCCAAAGTTATTGCGTTTGATTTTTTAACGGTATTATTATCTTTCTGAAAGCGATTGATCTGAAATTGGTTTTCTGTTGTTTGCAGACTCTATCAAAGTTCAAACACTGAGATGCAAAGGAGGAGACCACGAATCAATTTGTGTTTGTTTTGGAAAAGGTACATCGCATATTCTTGATTTATATAACATTGATTAGAACGAGTTGTTTATCTTGATAATGAATGATTTCTCAAGTTTGGAATTTGTCAAAACAGAAACCTCTATTGTTTATCTGTTTTGTTAATTAAACATTATCTGATTCAATTATTCATATCTGAAATCTGATTTCATTTTCTAGTGTTTCCTGTAGCCTTTGAATAACTCCAAAAAGCAAACTTTTTAAAACCATATTCAATTATTGACAATAGATGTATTTGTCGCATTTAATCAACAGTTTTATGTCTCCAGTCTTTGATTTCATTCAAAATCTAAAATTTTCATCATAAAGTGCAGTAAAATGAATGACATGTAGTAATATATTGCTTCATTAGGGATCAGAGGAGATAGATTTATGTATGTCTTTGTTGAAATTGTGATACAAGTTTTGTATTGCTTTTGTATATATCTAGAAGGAATTTCTCAACTCTGGAAGCTTGAAAATTTGCTGTATTGCTTCTTCCTGTGAGAAATTGGGTAAAGAACTTCTCCTCCTTGCTCTCACATCTAGCTTTGTAATGAAGGCTAAGTACTGAGACCCTTTCTATTGCATTTCACAAGAATATTGGCTACAGCTATCCATTAGTCTGCATCCAATTCAAAGTCTCCATCGTTTTGTGGGTGAGGCCAAATTCTCTTTATCACCCAATTCAATTGTGAATTGACAAACTTTTTGAAGTGGCAAACTTCTTTATCTTCATAGAACATTTTGGTTGTCTTGGTTTTCTTCCTTTGTGTTCACAAGCCCAGTATGAAAGAACTTTGCTTGCACTTTGTTAATTAAAGATTTTTTGTCTTCTGCATAGCTTAATTAAACTATCAGAACATTCATTCTTCTCTTTTTTTTATTTTTATTTTTTTGCTTTGTGCTTTTGGAATTGCATTTTTGACATTTCATATTTAGTCGAGGGTACTCTCCTTTAGCTCTGTTTTTTTTTTTTTTTTGGCTACTGCAAATGCTTAGATAGCAGCGCATTTAATTGGATTTTCTCTTTTAATCTGCAATGACACCTCTAATTCATTCTCACAGAATACTTTTGATTTCTTTGTGAACGTAAAAGACACTATACCCCAATTATATTACAAAATACGAAAGGCTGTAACTGACCGACCTCTTTTGTGCAGGTTTAAAATAGAACAGCAGCTAAAGTGCCAAAGCTCCAGAGTTTAAACTCAAGGGTGAGGCATTTTGTTTTATATTTCTTTCTTGCACCTTTTGTTTTGTTTGTGTTAGTGCTTTAGAAAGAGAAACTGGAGATTGGGACAAGCTTTAGCTATAGGGTTTTGGGGTTACCAATATATGGTTTTGGGGTTACCAATGAGTGAATTGGTGCTTTGGAAAGGGAGCATGGAATCCAGGAAAAACTGTTTGGTTATGGTGGTTAATAGAGAGTAGGGATAGCTATTGCCTTTTGTGGTGGAATTGTGTACTGGTTTTGTAGTTAGTTTGTAGGATCAGAAGGTAGTTCAAGTGCAAGTAAAGGTAGTTCTGTACTTAAACTCTTATAAGGGGTAATTACTTATTCACAAATTTTTAACTTCAAGGAGAAATAACCTATAATGGTTATACGATGAAGGAGTTTGTTCCTTGGAATTAGTTTTCATTTGATTTGGAAATAGGTAGTTACTTTGAGATTAAAAATTAAACAGGAATGCATCCTTTTGATAGTGAAATTATAACTCAGTAAGCAAATGCATGACTATAAATAATACACACAAGCTAAAAGAGTATCCATTTAAGCTTGCGAATGAGAGTAAAAGAAATTTAGATAGTGAGCATTAGTAACACTGGAATTATCAGTTGCGTGTGAAAGGATAGATGAATGTAAGCAAAAAGGAACTCTGAAATGGCAAAGTATGGTATTTGTCAAAATATTGTAAGTGTATAAATTAATGTGGTAAGAGTAATGTGGCAGACAATAGATTGAAACTGCACACTTATTGTTTACTTCATTACTGCAGATACTCCATTTACATGGCAAATTTACCAACTGCGTAGATGCATATACATACACTTTTTAATAATAGGTTTTAAGAGAAGATGAAGGCAGAATTAGTAACAAGTAAATATTGGCACTTTGTAGGGAAAAAAAAAACAATTAAATATTGGCAGTTTTCTTTTTGTAGCAAGCATATGTCTTGAGCGTAATTTGAATTCCATAGTTATCTAAAGATTGAACTTTGTTTGTTTATTATTTCAGGGAAACGTTCTAGACGGTTAGAGAGGTACAGTTAAGAGTTTGGAAGACAGGTTGTGCTATTTAGACTTTTGTTGTGCTATCTACAACAACTCAGCTGAAATTTCAAAGGAGCTATCATCTGTTGCAAATGATGAATCTGACTTTGTAGACACATTTGAGGAGCTTATGTAAAATAGTTGGTCGCCACTACAAGCCTAAACCATTTGTCAAGCCTAACCATGTTTGCAATATGTACATAAACACCTACTATGGATAGCATATCTAACTTTGAAATCTTAAACCATTTGTCAAGCCTAACCATGTTTGCAATATGTACATAAACACCTACTATGGATAGCATATCTAACTTTGAAATCTTAAACCATTTGTCAAGCCTAACCATGTTTGCAATATGTACATAAACACCTACTATGGATAACATATCTAACTTTGAAATCTTAAACCATTTGTCAAGCCTAACCATGTTTGCAATATGTACATAAACACCTACTATGGATAACATATCTAACTTTGAAATCTTAAACCATTTGTCAAGCCTAACCATGTTTGCAATATGTACATAAACACCTACTATGGATAGCATATCTAACTTTGAAATCTTAAACCATTTGTCAAGCCTAACCATGTTTGCAATATGTACATAAACACCTACTATGGATAGCATATCTAACTTCGAAATCTAGCTAAGTTACTAGATTTTTGAACGTGTAAAATAATATATAAGATATAATGTAGTAATGTAATATAAACAAATGTTACTAAATTTAGTAGCATTGAATCGAACGACATTGATCATGTTCCCGCAGCATCGCGCGGGCACATTATCTAGTTCATGTAATACTGATATCAGCTGAGAAAGTTAAGCTTCCCATTTTATATCATCCTGTTTTGGTCAAGAATTTCCTTGATGTAACTTTCTTGATGTCTGAACAATAATTGCACGCAGTAAACATCTATCTGTACCATTTAATAATTGTACCTTCTTCCTCACATACACCCCCTGGCCCCTGACTAATTTAAACGCATTCAGTTGATCTGACTGCATGCAGTAAACTCTAGCTTCACACCAATCATTGCACTTCCTTCCTTACAGCCTAACCTTATTTCTAATCAAAGACTGGTAGGCTGCAGATGAGAAAAGGTTATCATTGAATCATTAACTGCCTACCATATATGAATATATAGTATGTGGTTGGTGGAAGGAGGAGAATTCAGTGCACTTGCATAAATATAAATGGATTGTTAAATTACATTAAATACATTTTTAGGTTATTAATAAAAATATTAATTATAAATATCAATAATTAAGATCATCTTATAAGTGTTGGGTCATTTACACCGTTACTAGGTGGAGAATTTTAGTTTTGTGTTCTGCATTAGAGCAAGTTCACCGGTTGGGTCACCAGGTCACCTACTATTCACTACTTTTTAGTGTTAATTTCACCCTCTGGGTCACAAGCACAGTGTATTTCGTGACCTAGAAAATGAAAATATACACTAAAAAACAGTAAATAGTAGGTGACCTACTGACCCAACGGGTGAACTTGCTCTTAGGCCACCGCAAAATCATAGCACGTGCATCAACTTTAATGACAAAATTAAATCACGTGGAACAACAACTTCTAAAACGGTAAAGTCTTGTTAAAGTTACTTCATAGTACGCACTCTCTTAGTTGACTGGCAGATGCTGTGTGCACTAATTTTGACCGTCCGTTAGAACTGGCAGATGCTGTGTGCACTAATTTTGACCGTCCGTTAGAAAACTGAATAATGTAAGGAGGATGCCCATAAAGTAGTCTCTATAATAATTACATTGATTACGTACAAGTTGAAACATACAATGTGCTGGATCCAAGACGTGTAAAAAGGAAAGCTACCCACCTTCTTCGATCATCACATCCAAGAAAGAACAACATGAAACCCCAGAAGAAATGTTCGATATTATTGACAGAGATTCTGGGGTTCTTTCTTATCGTGCGGTTCACCTCCCTAGTTGAAGGCGAAGTGCATTTCTATGATTTTGTTGTAAGAAGCTGATTCCCGGTTCACCTTTCTATCTAGCCAGATCGATCACCGTCGATCTCATTTTTCTAATTTCTAACAGCTAGCCTTGCAATTACACCTTTGCTGGAACTATATATAATATATATAGTTTGTGTGTTTAGGTAAGGGAGAAAAACTTCACCAAACTGTGTTCAACAAAGAGCATCTTGGTAGTAAACGATGGTTTTCCAGGTCCAGAGATAAGAGTTCACAAAGGAGATACAGTTTACGTTAATGTTCATAACCAAGGATATTATGGTTTCACTATTCACTGGTATATATGTTACACCTCTCCGTCTCTCTTGATGCATTACCTCTAATTATCTAGCTAGACTTCCAGAGCCGAAAAACCCTCCAAATCTCTCTCTCGTTTCAATCATTTGTTGTATTTATACCCCTTTTCTAACTATTTAGTTATAATATGATGGTATAGGCATGGGATAAAGCAACCAAGAAATCCGTGGTCAGATGGTCCAGAGTACATCACGCAGTGTCCAATAATTCCCGGAACAAATTTCACTAATGAAATCTCTTTATCCACTGAAGAAGGAACTTTATGGTGGCATGCTCATAGTGATTGGACAAGAGCCACTGTTCATGGTGCGATTGTTATCTTACCAGGTGTTGGAACCACATTTCCATTTCCTCAACCGGATGAAGATGAGACCATTATAATTGGTATGCAAAATATTAACGTGATGCCATTTACTAATCTCTTTTTGCATATATAATATGTGTGTGTGTGGGTGTGTGACTGTGTGTGTATGTATATAATTATATATATATATTCACGGAGTTCTAAGAAGGTACACACACATACATATAGTGCTATTCTAGTGAGAGAAATTTTTTTTTTAGTCATTTTAAGGGATCTTTTGTAGGCCCACTAATTAAGTATCGGTATCTCGACCGTTCACTTCTTAAGACTCCATAAATAGATCACTTCTGTAAATTTTCAACCAAATTGGTGACCTTTAAGGTATTGAACTAGTTTAAATCAATTGACGAACCAAATATGATCACACGGTTATAAGGTGACTATGAGTTTTGTGGTCACCCATCCTTATATTTAATTATAAGGATTGAGACTAAAACACTTAAAATTCAGTCTTCTAAACTTAACCTTTGATATTAAATTTAAGGGTGAGTGATTACAAAATCCTTAATCGTGATTGTATGAACATTAGTCATGACTGTGTGAATATTAATATAAAAGTAGAAACACTTGTATGTAGTCAAAGTTTCATATAATGATCGGTCAATTTATTATGGATCCTAAGAGTGAGAATAATATCTGCATATGCAAATATACGTTTATGGGATATACTTAATGACCCTTACAAGTTTTTTTTTTTTTTTTTTTTTTTGGGGTAAGCGGTGTAAGAGCTAACTCAGCGCTCTTACCCGAAATTTTATTAATAATAAAATAAATAAATAAAAAAATTATACAAAGCAAGGGGACTAAACCAAAAACTTGCCGAGAGAAATTACACGCATTAGGGAGTAGCGGTCAAAACCAATACAGCTCCCAAAAACAAAATAAGGACAAAGATACATAGTGAAACTCCAAAAAAGTGCCTAAGCCAGTCAATGAATGCCATTCTTCTGATGCCAATCAATGACCTGATGCTAGTCAAGGAATTCCTTTTCCCAACATTGCACATGAAATAGCAAGCAAGAAGCCCTTTCATAATAATAGTAAAGAAGAACCATCAACTGGTACGAAGGTAAGGGAAACCTAAACCATCCATGTTAAGATACTGAGTGATCACAGAGGGAGGAGTTTGATACCAAACCAGCAAATTTGAAGGCAAGCCTAAATTCGCCAAGTTATCTACAACCGAATTCCCTTCCCTAAGAATATGAGAGCAACGAAAGTGCATTGACCGAATACGGTTTAAGCATGTTGACCAAGCAATCCGCAAAGGCCATGGTGGGATAAAAGAAGAAGAGGTAATGCATGCTAGAACACTTGTAGAATCACTCTCCAGCCAAATGTGATGCCAACCAATTTGAAAAGCAAACTCAATCCCTATAATGATGCCCATCAGCTCTGCGAAAAAAGAACTTCTATGGCCTAAACCTTGGTAGAAACCGCCAAGATAACGCCCACTCGCATCACGAAAAACACCGCCACAAGCAGCAGGCCCATGATTCCCTTTAGCCAAGCCGTCAGTATTAAGCTTAATCCATGGAGCAATTGGGGGACTCCAAAAAACCAAGCGTGGAATGGGAAGCACTTTAGAGACTGGCTGAACACCCAATCCCATGAGCAATTGAGCATCCAAAATCCCATTCGAAAAACCAGGCATGTGTGGAGCTGAGAACAGAATCCAAGCTTTAATGGAACGGAAAACACGCATAAGAGAAGGAGTTTTATTGTCAAAACGCAGCTTATTGCGAGTCTTCCAAATAGCCATAAAACTGTACAAACAACTCGCCAACCATATATTTTGTAACTGGGGAGAAAAATGTTTGCTCGTAATAGAATTCCATAAATCAATGATGTAGCCATGAGACGGTAGAGATGTTCCGAAACAACAAGAAAGCCACTGCCAGACATGTTGGGCAAAGGAACAAGAAACAAATAAATGATGCAGGTCTTCTACAGAACTAAATGAGCAAAGTTGACATACCGAAACCATTGGAATGCCACGTTTCTGAAGCTGGTCATCCGTGGGCAATTTGCTATGTAAGATTCGCCAAACGAGAATAGAGAATCTTGGAGGAATAAAATGCCGCCATAGCTTTGCCATGTAATCCCTCGTAGGAAAGTGGGTGCGAACACAATTATAACCCTCAGCAAAAGAGAAAATCCCAGAGCTTGAGTCTTCCCATATTAAAACATCCTTTTCCGCTTCAATTGGTAAAGGTAAGTGAAGAATTTCAGTGGCCAAAGCAGGAAATAAAATGGAGAAATTATGTGGCATAACCCATTGTTGATCTGAGATAAAAGATGCAACTGTTGTCAACAAAGGCATAGGAAATTGACTAGCCTGCACCTTATCAATTAGAGGATCACTAAGCCATCTATCTGACCAAAACAGAACCGATTTGCCATCCCCAATAAGCCATCTTGAACGTTGAAAAATCAGAGGAAGAACAAACTTTAAACCATGCCAAATAGAAGAACCAAAGTAACGAAACCTCATAGAACAAGATATAGACAACCGTGTGCAAGCAAAAGAACCCCACAATGACCCTTACAAGTTTTCTTTTTATGTGGATCCTTGCATATATGCAGCATCCTGGTACGAGGGAGATATCAAAGAACTAGTTGATGAGGCTATGGATGATGGTAGCGACTTGCCCCATTCAGATGCTTATACAATAAATGGCGAACCAGGAGACTTTTGTCCATGCTCCAGTGGTAAGTTGATGTATGCTAATTCGTTCATAAGTATGTGTACATTACTTATGTGCTCATGCTCCCGTACATTACTTATGTGCTCATGCTCCCACAAGATGAAGCCAGTCCATAAATTTCATGTTAATTGCAGAAACAACATATCATCGAATGGTTGACTACGGCAAGACCTATCTTCTTCGTATAGTCAACGCAAACATCAACGCAGAACACTTCTTTGCAGTTGCTGAACACAATCTCACCGTTGTTGGCCTAGACGGAGCCTATATAAAACCGATAGACACAACCTACATAGTCATCAGTGCTGGACAGGCGATGGATGTCCTCCTCAAAGCAAACCAATCTCCTGGCCAATACTATATCGCTGCTAGACAATACTCAAGTGAGGATCCAGAAGTGACTGGCTTTGACCATGCGAATGTTACCGCAATCCTTGAATACAGAGGCAACTACACATATCAGACATCTCCTTCCTTTCCAACTACTCTTCCCATGTACTTGGACTATGCAGCAGCAATAAAATTCACCTCCCGGATTAAAGGCTTGGCGACCCCCAAATACCCTACAGATGTCCCATTAAATGTTACTACTAAAATGTATATAACAGTTTCTATGAATTATCTTCCTTGTTCACATCCTGGCTGTGAAACAACGGAACAAATCTCTTCAAGTATGAATAATGTTAGCTGGATTAACCCAACAACAGATGTCCTTAGAGCCTACTACAGGTTTTACTTCTTCCTCTGCTTTCAGTGGATAATTAATACAAGAAAAGGAAGTGAGATTAAATTACTACACCCATCAGTCTCAATTTTAACATTGCTCATTTTAAAATTATGATGCAGGAACATAAGTGGGGTTTACACAACGGATTTTCCAGACCAACCGCCTTCTTATTATAACTTCACAGAGGAAACTTTCGTGGATAATATTGTGTTCACTGTCCAAGGGACAAAGGTGAAGTTGTTGAATTATAACGAAACAGTTCAAATTGTGTTCCAAGGGACTAATGTGATGAAGGGCTCTGTTAATCATCCAATGCATATGCATGGATATAGCTTCTACGTGGTTGGATCTGGTTATGGAAATTATGACGATGAGGATGATCCAAAGGGGTTTAATTTTGTTGATCCTCCTAAAGTAACTACCTTTGGAGTTCCCAAAAATGGCTGGTTAGCAATCAGATTTATAGCAAATAATCCTGGTATGTCTTCCTCCCTGCTTTGATATTAGTATGTGAAAAATCAATGTTACAAACACACTCAAACATGGGATAGATTGTTGAGATTACTATAAACAATTGATAGATACAGAAAACTCTTAAAACGCATCAACTTCGTGTTTTATGCAAAGATGGAATCATTATTGACTTTCGTGATTATTAATCACACTTCTTTTTTGTAGGGGTGTGGTTTTGGCACTGTCATTTTGATAGACACTTGAGTTGGGGTATGAACACTGCTTTCATAGTCAAAAATGGTGGTACTGCTGAGGCTAGCATCCGTCGACCCCCAGCTTACATGCCTCCATGTGAGCCTCACTTGGATTCTCGTATCAAAAACAGTTATGAGAATATTCTATAAAAAAAACAGAGCAACTATTATTTGTGTGTGTGTGTGTGTGTATAAATTCAAGGAGCCTTCGCTGTTCAGCACTTCAGTGTGTGCTTGGATGAAGGTCGTTTCTGTGGGGATAAGGCTATGAGTGCGGATCACGTTTTCTCTCCGGCTCAAGTAGAAGCATTTGCTAGAGTGGAGGCGTGCAAATGGTGTTGGAATGGGGCCTCTCTCCGGTTAGGCCTTCTCGTTCAAGCTGTGCACTCGTTGGACTCCTCCTCCATTTACCTACGTTCTCTTTATGGTGATGTTCTTGCTTTGTAGTCTCAAATGTGTCCCACCTAGTCGCTCCTCTGTTGATTGAGGAAGCTTTAATTAGCACTTTGTTACATTTCAGGATGCTATATATATTTTCGTTTCTTCTAAAAAAATAAATAAATATATTTTTTTAAAAATAAATAAATAAAGAGGAGATCGAATAAGAAGAACATTTCAAGGTGCTTGTTTCGGCTATTGGAAGCCTTTGGAAAATACTTCGCTAGAATGACCCGAGGATACAAAGGGTTTCTATGATGCAATCACTGAATCATTGTTGTTGCTAAGTATTATATCTTCCTAGATGAGGGGAACTCATGAATCAGAAATGAACTCAAATTATAGGAGAGAGAGAGAGAGAGAGGATGACAAAAGATCACTCCCATTTAGCTCTGTACTACCATATGGAATTTTTAGGATTACAGTTTATTCTGGTTGGCACTGTTTATTAGCTAGAGATGAACTTCAGTTTATACTCATTTTGAGTTTGATATAATCTTTCATGTTTCTACAAATGCTTCGAAAACCTTTGAGAGTCTTCAGTACATGTACACGCTAGAGTACACAGAAGCGAAGCCTGATTGCAGCTTTCCTTTTTTGTTTCACGTCAGCAAAGAATTCTCTGTGGTACTCTTGAGTCTTGACTGCTTCACTCAGCCAGCCAACATATAATTTTATTGACGTACAAGATTTGGTGTTCATGCTTCTTGTGTACATATATATATATAGGATTTGGGCGTTTTTAGTTTTTACTAATCGAATTACAGAATTTGCTGTTCATCTTCACTAGTGAATCCTTTTGTCTATAATAAAACGACATCACACTTTTGTGTACTTATTATGGAATATACTCATTACTGGAATTAGTATTCACTTCATCTATGTGCATACTGCATGCTAACAGGTTCACCCGAGTCATCTGCAATTATGCTGTAAAAATGAGCAACTTCAAAGATCATGAGCCAATTAAAAGTCAAAACCAATCTTCATATTTAAATTGAGCGGTATATACATGCATGGCAATGTATGCGCACTTAAGCATTATATTACAATAAAAAAATTGAGCTCTATTTCTGTTGGGACCAAAATTTCAAAAATAAAAAGTAAAATGAAAAGATGACAAAGCTAGCTACAGAAAATACAGTAAACCATTAACATATTAGAAAAACTACAGAGGATTTAGACTTTGTTCTACAATCAAGCTTCATCCAGATAATTTTCTTTTTTGTGCATCATCATTTGGCTACCTCATAATGCTAATTGTTAGGTATTGAGTTAATGAAACAGCTATGATCTTATGATTGGATATGTAGCATGGCTTAATTTATATCACTACACTCTGCAGCATTCCTTTTGATTCTTGTTTTTTTTTTTTTTTGGTCTGAGCATTCCTTTTCATTCTGCAATGTGTTAAATTTGTGATGCAGGGACCGAAGAAAGGGGTTCGAATTGGTAATTTGTTTTTCAGAAGTGTCTCAAATACATATGCAGATGATCAATCTCTACGATGACTTTTCTGATATTTTGCTCTATTGTGCTTATTCATTTGGCTACCTCACAAGCTAATTGGTACCATGTAGCTGAATACGTGAACTCCACCTATATGTACGTTTTGCGGGATATGGTCATGCACTTCATCTATATACTTTGAATGGACGCTGCATAAAGAGTTAAAGCCTTAGAATGCTACGAATGCTTGGTTTATACTTTATAATAAGGAACTTCAAGTTGTAGACTTATGCACTTTATCCTACTAGAAATTGGAAGAAGAAGGCTGATAGAATGTTTAATTGATGAAGTCTAGGCAAGCAGAGTCAATCATCCATGCTATGTCGAACATAATTGAAAATGTTTGTTTGAGATATAGAAGTACATGAATATATCTAACAGCTATTAAGCCTCTACTTTCAATCATTGGGGAAATAAGCACAAGAATTGAATTTCATATTGTCTATCTCTAATTCTCTCCTATAAATAGCATACAAGAACAAGAATGAAAAATAACACCAATGCTTAAGAAAACAAGTTTGATCTTCTAGTACAAGTTTGATCTAGGATCACCATAGCTGTCCCAGATGAGCCGAGGCTCTGTCTTTCCGTAGAAATCAGGGCATTCGGCGAAGAAGCTCGGCCGGAATTGGGAACCCAAGGAAGCTCTGTTGCGGAGAAAGTAACCGACGAGCTCGCCGTCTGTAGGGTGGAACCGGAAACCCACTGGAAATCCTTCCATTTCAGAAATCAAGGGTTTCGATGGCGTAATCTAGGAATTGAAACGAGAATTTGGGGGTTTGATATCTCTGTTTCTGAATTGAAATTGAAGATCGGAGTGGTGAAATTGAAGATCGGAATGGTCAAATTGAAAGGGTAATTCAATTCAGAGAAAGTGAGAGTAATGTATGAAATTGAAGATCTAGGGTTTGTAAATATAGATAAATATAGATTTGGGGATAAGAGGTTAACTAGCCGTTGCAGGCATACGCGAAAATGGGGTTTTAACGCTGTTTTAATTAACATTGTGATCATTGAATGTGGCAGTGAATTTCAGATAGCAAAAAAAATATTTGGAATTAATCTTTGGAATTTTTTTTATTTATTTTTGGTAAGCAAGGGGTTAAAAACAAAAAGACCATGAAACAAAGAAAGAGACGAAAAAACAGACTAGCTAGCTTTGTTTATCATCATGTCTAACAGAGATTCTTCTTTGCCGAGTTACTTCATCAAAATCATCAAGATAGGCAAAAGAGGCATGAATAGGAGGACTGTCAAACTCAATTATCCCATAAGCATGATTAATGCTCTGCTTACCAAGGCACTCTGCTACCATGTTACATTCTCAGTAAATGTGCTATAGGGTGAAGCATTGGAAGTTCCAGATCAAATTTTTGCAACAACAAATAAGCGATCCCATGGGATGAAGAGTAACATTAGTATAAGAGATCAACTTCACTAGAATTTCAGAATCCATTTCTACTTCAATATGAGTAATGTGGGATTTAAGAGCTTGTTGAAGACCATGATATAGACTCCAAGATTCAGCATCTAAAACTTCACCTATGCCGAAGTTTATCTGAAAGCCTTTAATCTATAACGTTTGGATATCCAAATAAAAGCATATATGTTGAAGGAATATCGATTTAGTGTGCCTTATCAAACTAGGAGTAGCAATAGGAGAGAAGGTTCTAGATTTCCCAATCCTACACGGATTGGTATTCCTTGTAACATTAGAACTAGTACTTTGTAATCCCTATATATAGGGCTCCTATTCTCAATAATAATACACACATCTCTCTCTACAATTCTCTCTCGAATCTATTTTACTTAAACACGTTATCAGCACGAGTTCTGACCACAAAGCAAAAACCAAAAAACCCGAAAACCTTTTTCACCAAAACTGCCGCAGCACCTAGCCCCTTGCTAGCCCGCCTGCTCCTGCAGCCCTCTCGGTCTGCCTACCTGCGTGCCTACTGCCCCAGCAGCCCCTAGCCCGAGCTAGCCAAGCCTTCGCTGCAGCCTGCTCCTTGCGCGCCCAGCGCTACGCGCCCCTGCGCTCCGTGTTGCCCGCCTACTCGCCCGTGCGTCTGCAGCCCCGCGTCGCTGCACTACTGCTCCTGCAGCTCTGCCTCACATCTGCTGTCCCTGCAGCACCTACGCGCCCCTGCGCACGCATCCCTACTGCCCCTGCAGCACCAACGCACACTGACTGCACCTTTCCCCTTTCCTGTGCACGTCCGTCTGTTTGCAGGCTCCGAAACATCTAGTTCGGAAACTCGGATCAAAATCTTTTCTTCATCAAAGTTGTTCATCTCTGTCTCTTCCATCTGACCTCCGAATTTCAGCCTTATCGGAGTTATTTTGAGACCAGTACAACAATCAAGGTGAAAACTGTTCAGAAGAGAATTTGCTCCGAATTTCAACAAGCTTGACCTTATAAACATTCGCTGCACGCCTCTACTCGAATTGCTTCGCTCCATCACGCCTGCATCGACACACGCGTGATCCAAATACAAGTAAGTATTCAAGAGTAAGTTTTGAAGTTCCTGTAATTTAGAAATTAATATTTCTTCTTTTTCTCGGGGACTTGAAAACCTCCCTTCTTCTACATCCCACCTTTCTTATAACGTGGGTTCGATTTTGAGAAAGCGGAATCGTGGGGATTCGCGCTATTAACGAACTAAGAGCGTTCGTAAGACTTCGGACTAAGAGCGTCCGCAAGCATCGATTGACGACCATATAAACATCATTGTTTCGGTCTAATCCAATCATTCTTGGAAATCGATTTCTTGGTAGCATAGCTCGGAAATCTTATTATTATTAGTTTTCGTGGAAGCATTGACTCCGAAACTAACTTGTTCTTGTTTCATCTTTCAGGATGACATACACGAACAAACTCGATTTTGTTCCATTGGATTATGCAGGCAAAAGATATTTATACTGGGCCATTGACATTGTGACCCATCTTACTGCCCAAGATTTATTGCATACAATCCAAGAGCTTTGTCCTATAGAAACAGCTCCAGACCCTCAAACTGAGAAAGATAATTCTAAGGCAATTGTCTTCATGAAACGTCACATGGATAGTGACCTCCAGTTTGAGTTCATAAATGAGGATAGCGCTATAAAGCTTTGGCAAGCGCTTCGCGAACGATATGGCAATGTTCGTGACTCCATCCTTCCGAATACAGAAGCAGAATGGAAAGATCTTCGCTTCTCTGATTTTGACACGGTCATGCTATTTTATTCGGAAGCCCTAGCCTCCGCATCAGAGTAATGATGCGTCTCTGTGGAAAGATGATCACAGAAGACCAGTTGATTGAGAAAACCCTCAATACCTTCCCCGTCTGTGCTATGAGGTCCTCTGACTTATTTCGGACTCATGTAAATGCAAGACGGATCACAAGTTTCCAACAGCTTATTGAAGCTATGGCCACTGCTGAAAGACATGGCAATGAACTTGTGAAAAGAGAATTTGATAGGCTTCAAGATAGCCATCAAGAGCATCGTCCTATGGCTAGAGAAAGTCGTCATCGACGTTATGATCCATACGATCGAAATGCTCAAGAAGGTAATCGCTCAAGGCGACAATCCCACGACCGTAGGAGGCGTGATTTTGAGGAACATAGGGTTGGAAACCATGGAGCCAACGTTGGCCATGGGCACCACTTTCCAACGCCACCAGTCCTAGGGACTATGCATATTGCGCCAATGCGCCTCAATCAAGGGAGAATCCTCTTTATGGTGTCTATTTCTGATATGGAACGTCTGATCAATGGACCTGAATTTGCAATGTACCTACGAAGGTAGTCGCATCATGGTGATCAAGACATCGAGTTCACAAAGAATTTAAATCTGGCGATGAAGACAAAATGCCGCAGATTTTTATATTTCCAAGAATTATGTAATGGCAATTATGCCTTAAATCAATAAAATGACTTATTGTATTAACTCTTTCCCTCTAGGCGTACTCAAGAGTAATTGTGATGTCTAGGCAAGGTTTGATCTGAGAGAACGGTTTTAAAAGTGAGCAACGCTCCACCAAAATCTCGCCTTACCTTACCTGGTCACAACCAAATTGAAATTACCGAACGGATTGAGTGACTACGATTTGTCTACGGTTTGATTTTTATGTTGGATTAGATTTTGGTCAAGAAACTTTGATGTAATCATTGGCTATTGATAGGAGCATAAAATGCGACGAATTTATAGTTTAATCCTTTACACTTTTGCTTAGTTATTTCGTTAAAAAGATCAAACTAACTTTGTTATTTTCTTAGGAGGTTTGTGGATCAACCATGGAAAAATAGGAGCTCAATTGTGGCAAGTTAAGGCTCAGATGTATAATACTGATGCAAAAGATGAAGGACAACCATTTATGTGGTCAGAAACAAGAAGGGAAGCTTGTGGAAAACTTCGTGCAAAACAGTTGCTGAGAAGCAAAATATGAAAACTGGAATCTGCCTTATTTTCTTCTATATTTGGACCCCATTTTGAAGATATTTTGAGTGCACCATGGCAGCAATTCTTGACTACATGTGAAAACCAGATATTTCACTACAATAAAGCCAAATCAAGTGATCATAATAGTCAAGGATCAAGTCAGAAACGTTGCACAAAGTAGGCATCCTGATCAGCTTTCCACCTTCAGTCTTATCTATGAAGCATATTGGAGCTGTCTTTTGGAGACTTTCTTGGAAAGTCTTTTGGAAGGATATTGTTTGGACGTCAATAAATGATATCATAGGGCATTATAGGCCTAAGAAACGTTCAGAAAGATAGCTACAAGGTCGGTGTACAAGCCCATAAAATTGACCAGAAGATAAGGAAAATCTGGAAATTTCTGACAGACCTTATCTTGAAGGCTTTTCAAGGCTGCTTTTGGTCAGCAAGTTGAGGGGATTTTTAGAAGATCTTTATACACTCTTAAAGATCAACATCAAGGCTGTTATCTTGTTAAAAATCACATTCAAAGCTGAAATAAAACCGAGTTAAAAGAAGGGCTAAAAAGGCAATCCTAAGTGAGGCAGATAAGGAAGTCACCTTCCTTATCTCTTGGCAGATTGTTTTGAGGCTTCTTGGGGATCCTTTGCTGAGTTATACACGTTTTATATGAGCTGTTAGCATGTTTTATATCAGCTGTAAAGGATCTACAAGTCAAAGAATTCAGCCTAAGAAGAGAAAATCAAATAGAACAAGTAAACAAGCTTGGCCTAATTGCAAGAGTGCCCTTGAAACTTGCAACTCCTACATAAAGGGGCCTCCTTCCATGTTTTATAAATAGAGTGACCAACCACATACAGACCATATCACATAAAAAAGAACCAGAGACACACCAAAGAAGAAGAAGAAGAAGAAGAAGCAAGACTGCAAAATCACACCAGAGACGATCGATCACTGTTTCTCAAAGATCGATCATTGATCGTATTTTTCCCAATTTCTGATTTTTGTTGTCTTCCTTTCTCATGAACTCCTTTGTGTTTTTGATTCCAATTATGTGTAACTAAATTTCCAGTAGCTAGGGAGCTGTTGAAGCCCCTAGACATGATCCATAACATGCTTTGATTTTCGGTTTGTTTTCAATTAATAAAGTTGAGGTTTTGTTTACCAATTTCTCATTGATGAATTCTATGTTTGTATGCTTTGGAGGACTACTTAGTATGCATGCTAGGGTTCTAATACTTTGATGGTTTGATGCCTGGATCAATAGTTGGATTCCTCAAATTATCTAGAGAAGTAATTGGTAGTTTTCACTAGCAAGTAAACAAAATCCTAGGTTTAGCAAGGCTCTAAGTTATTTGTGATGCCTAGTGATTGCTCAAACTCTTTTCAAACTTAATGATCTCTGCATGTTTAATCTAATAAACGTACCTTTAGGTTGCATTGCTTGGGAATAGTCTAGGTGTAGAGCACTTCCTGCCTAGCGTACAAGGTAAGAAAGAGTAATAGGTTGTGTTCAAGCGTACCGAGCCAATCTGAGTATCTTCAACTAAGTTAATTGGTGATAAATTGGACAAAGTGTGTTGTGTGTTATTGTTGGGGGTGGATACTTCCTTCCTAGCTAGTTTCATTATCTTGATCTCAACCAACTTCAAATCTGCTTCAATTTCATTTTTCTTTCTGTTCTCTGTTTTTCTGTATTTTATTTCCATAGCAAATCAACTCCAAAATTCACCAAATTTTGTGTGCTAGACTCTTTACGTGTCTAGTATATCTCTGTAAATTTTCGTATTTTTCTGGGTTGTTTTAGTTAGGTTTTTAGTTTGTTTTTCTACTGCGGTTCAGTAGGAGCTGCAGTCACGTTTTTGTGACTTTTGTTGAAGCCTTTAGTTTATCTTAATCCTCTGCGGGAGACCCTTATTTCCCTATATTACAATCGACATATTTGCAGGAGAATAAGGAAAATCAATAGCTTTAAAAAGAGCTATCAGCTATTATTAATAAAGTATTGATTGATTTTATCTCATGTAATGGACATATTTTTCGAACTTTATTACTTACAAGATGTAAGTGCCAATGGTTTTCATGTGAAAACACATTGTGAGAATGGACAAGAGTTCCTTTGCATCACCTCTAATGACTACGGACATAAACGAGTCTTAGAGAAACTTATGTGTCGCTCTAGTGGGTTGTATGCAACCACTATTTGAGTCATTGAATCCAACCATGTCATGAGAGGTGATTTATGGGATTCCGACACATATAGGCTTTGGCACGACCGTTTGGGACACCCAGGTCGTGACATGATGATCCGTATATTAAAGACTTCACACGGACATCCCTTTTTCAGAACGAAAAGAAGTAAAACTCGATTTTTGGACACCGAATGAGCCCCTGCGCCTCACGGCGCCGTTCACCCCCAAATCCGGCCATCCTTGGCCGGCGCCGCCTTCCCCCTGCGGCCTCAGGGTGGCATTGACGCCACCAAGGCTCCTTTGTCTCCAACTTTTACTTCTAAAGTCACTTGTGATTTTGTGGCTCAACCAAAATCCTCATTGGTTGTTTCTAAAGCCCATCATTCGTTCTGCAAAGCCTACTCTTTAGCAAAGTTAGGATCGAGACCATCCTATGCAAAGGACACCAAAGAAAATATACCATTCTTGCAAAGAATCCAAGGTGATATTTGTGGACCTATTCAACCATCATGCGGACCATTTCGATATTTTATGGTATTGGTTGATGCATCGACACGCTGGTCCCATGTCATGCTATTGTCCACAAGGAACGCTGCATTTGCTAAACTCCTAGCACAAATAATTAAGTTAAGGGCTCACCACCCTGATCATCCTATTAAGTCTATAAGATTAGACAATGCTGGAGAGTTTACATCAAAGACTTTTGATGATTATTGCATGTCCATTGGGATAGATGTTGAACATCCTGTTCCTCATGTTCACACCCAAAATGGTCTCGCAGAAGCCGCCATTAAACGACTACAAATGGTCGCTAGGGCATTGGTAATGCGCACCAATCTCCCTATTTCTGCTTGGGGCTGTGCAATATTGCATGCAGCTGTGCTTATTCGTCTGAGGCCCACTGCCACTCAACCCTTTTCTGCGTCCCAGATGGTGACTGGGTATGAGCCTAATGTCTCACACTTACGCATATTTGGGTGTGCAGTTTATGTGCCAATTGCGCCACCACAGCGCACCAAATTGGGTCCTCAAAGACGATTAGGCGTTTATGTTGGATATGATTCTCCAACGATTATCCGCTACATAGAACCCTTGACAGGCGATCTCTTTACCGCTAGATTTGCGGATTGTCATTTCGATGAGACAGTCTTCCAGTCGTTAAGGGGAGATAAGAACATCAATGTTCAACAGGAACGACAGGAATTGTCGTGGTCTGTCCCCACTCTGTCTCATCTTGATCCCCTAACCGCACAGTCCGAAATTGAAGTGCGGAGAATTCTCGATCTTCAGAACGTAGCAGAATCGATGCCTGATGCGTTTTCTGATATCGCTAAAGTGACGAGATCACATATACCTGCTGCAAACGTGCCTGCAAGGATTGAAGTCCCTAAAAGTAGAGGACATGACGCCAACTCAAGAATGCATGAGCATGGCGCCAACGTCCCATCTCTCAATGATGGTGACGTTATGGCTAGGCCCACGGCTCCTGCCAGGAAGCGCGGGAGGCCCATAGGTTCGATGGATTCTCGCGCAAGAAAGAAAGCGAGTTTGGCACAAAATAATCCATTAATCATCGATGTGAATAATCCATCTCATGAGAATATTCCGGACTATGGTTATGTCCAAGAGACATCATTGGGGGACGCTCCAATGTCAGAACCAACTCCAGAGAATAGAGAGATCTCCATAAATTACACTAGTGTACATGAGATGATGGATAGAAATTCTATGGCGATTGATGATGCATTTGCATATCATATTGCAAAAGGAATTATAGAATATGATGATATCGAACCTCGCTCTGTTGAAGAATGTCAACGAAGAGCAGATTGGCCTAAATGGAAAGATGCGATCCAGGTTGAATTGAATTCACTAACAAAGAGACAGGTATTTGGGCCTGTAACGCAGACACCCCCAAATGTAAAGCCTGTTGGCCATAAATGGGTCTTTGTTAGAAAGCGTAATGAGAAAAATGAGGTGGTAAGATATAAAGCCCGCCTTGTGGCGCAAGGTTTCTCACAACGCCCTGGAATCGACTACGAGGAGACATATTCTCCCATAATGGACGTTATAACGTTCCGCTACCTTGTCAGTTTGGTAGTTTCAGAAAAACTCGACATGCAGCTTATGGATGTGGTTACAGCATATCTCTATGGGGATCTAGATTCAGAGATATATATGAAGGTTCCAGATGGACTTCAATTACCCAAATCAAGTGGCTCTAAACCACGGAGCGCGTTTTCAATAAGATTAAAACGCTCACTATATGGATTAAAACAATCCGGACGGATGTGGTATAACCGTCTAAGTGACTACTTGATTGGGAAGGGATATATTAATAATGAAATATGCCCATGCGTGTTCATTAAGAGAACAAGTTCCGGATTTGCAATCGTAGCAGTTTATGTCGATGACATGAACCTAATTGGAACTCTAGATGAGTTTAAGGAAACTGCTAAATACTTGAAATCCAAATTTGAGATGAAAGATCTTGGGAAAACACGGTTTTGTCTCGGTTTAGAACTCGAGCACCGTAGTGATGGGATTTTGATCCATCAGTCTGCATATACTCAGAAGGTCCTAAGGCGCTTTAATGAAGATAAAGCGAAGCCTGCGAGTACTCCCATGATCGGCCGTAGTCTTGAGCCCGGAAAAGATCCGTTTCGTCCAAGGGATGAGGACGAAGAACCATTAGAGGCCGAAGTGCCCTATTTGAGTGCAATAGGCGCATTATTGTACTTAGCTCAATGCACAAGACCGGATATCTCATTCGCAGTGAACTTGTTAGCTCGACATAGCTTTGCGCCAACACGCCGCCATTGGATTGGTATAAAGACAATCTTTCGATACCTAAGAGGTACGATTGATATGGGCCTATTCTATCCCTACAGAGAGAAAAGGAATGACGGAAAGTTGGGATCGGACCCCAAAAGACAAAACGCCCCCGTCCATGGAATGGCCGCCGGCCATGTTGCCGCCGCCGCTCATGGTGGCCGGCGTCCTCCTATCTCCCTCCATCAAAACGACAATGATGTCTTGATGGGATTTGCTGATGCAGGGTACCTCTCTGACCCTCACAAAGGTCGCTCCCAAACTGGTTATGTCTTTACCATGGGAAGCACTGCGATATCTTGGAGGTCTACGAAACAGACCCTTGTTGCTACTTCCTCGAATCATGCAAAGATTATTGCTCTACATGAAGCCGTTCGTGAATGTGTATGGCTAAGGTCTGTGATTCGACATATTCAAGGAAGTTGTGGTTTGAAGTCTACCACAGATGAACCTACATGCATTTATGAGGATAATGCAGCTTGTATTGAACAAATGAAGTTAGGTTTCATCAAAGGCGACAACACCAAGCATATATCGCCTAAGTTCTTTTATAATCAGCGACAACAATCACTTCTAAAGATTGAAGTGAATCAAATCCGATCAGAGGATAATGTAGCGGACTTATTCACTAAGTCGTTACCTAAATCCACCTTCGAGAAACATGTGAAGAGCATCGGATTGAGAAAGTTATCCGAACTCCCACGATTGAAGCAATCAGGGGGAGATATCGACATCAGGGGAGTTATGATGTCTACATGTTCGATCTCGAAGAGTGAAGGACGTGTTGTGCTCTTTTTGTCCTTCGACCAGGGTTATTTTTATCCCACAAGGTTTTTGTTACCTGGCAAGGTTTTTAACGAGGCAACGGATGAAGCGTCACCACCAAGTTTGAAGCGGCACAAGGGGGAGTGTTGAAGGAATATCGATTTAGTGTGCCTTATCAAACTAGGAGTAGCAATAGGAGAGAAGGTTCTAGATTTCCCAATCCTACACGGATTGGTATTCCTTGTAACATTAGAACTAGTACTTTGTAATCCCTATATATAGGGCTCCTATTCTCAATAATAATACACACATCTCTCTCTACAATTCTCTTTCGAATCTATTTTACTTAAACAATATATATTTTTTTTAATAATAAAATGAAGAGGACCCAAACGGCACCGTATTCTCTACTACTGCGGTGCTGCCACATATAGTCCTATTCATCATTTCATCTTTTATGTACGAAAGGTGGAGTCTTTGGATTTGTGTGCTGAAGCAGGTTTGGGAAGAAGACGATCGAGTTTGATTTCGAGGGCATTGTGATGGTTTTTGGTCTCCACTTTAAATTGGATTTCTTCACCCTAACTTGATTTTCAGGTATCCTTCATCTTCCTTATCTTCCATCTTTTCCATTTTGAGGTTCGAACACAAAGAATTCATCTTTCACGTGAAGAATACCAAAGAATTGTTACTTCAAGTTAGAGCCGTGAACTGTTCTTCTAGCTGAACACAAGAATTCAACTTTATGTGTTTGCAATATAAATTGCATATCTACTGAGGAATCTGTTTAGTTTTGGATATTTATGAGAACTGAAACTTGGATTTCTTCTACTTTAAGGAATTTATTTTCCCTTTTCAAGTTTGGATTGTTTTCTTGTTCTGTAAGACTAGGGATATTTGTTTTGTTTTCTTCTTCTGTCTTACTATAGGGATATTTAATTGTTATATTCTACTTAGGACTCAGGTTCCTATAGGACCAAGAAAATTGAGAGACTGACCTCAAAATATTGTTCTTGTTTTAGGTGAGACTCTGGTCTTCTGCTACCGAAATTTAGAGGTTCGAATTTGATGGCTCAGATTCCCAAATTGGACAATGCTCCTCTCAATCTCAAATATATGAGGGAACAGTCTCAGAAGGAGCTCATAAACATCCTCAAGAATATTCGAGGAAGGAAGTGTTTGGTGATTGACCCCAAGCTCAGCGGTTCAATATCATTGATCATTCAGACTGCAGTACTTCTCAAAGAACTTGAGGTTGAACTGCGACATCTTTCGGCTGAAACAATTCAAACTGACTGTTCCAAAGTGGTTTTCCTTGTCCGTTCTCAGCTTAGTTTGATGAAATACATTAGTTCACAAGTCCATAATGATACTTCGAAAGGGTTACAGAGAGAATACTATCTTTACTTTGTCCCTTGCCGCGCAGTTGCTTGTGAGAAGATCCTTGAGGAGGAAAACGTCCATGACTTGTTGGGTATAGGGGAGTACCAGTTATACAGTGTTCCATTGGATGAGGATGTTCTGTCGTTTGAACTTGATCTCTCTCTCAAGGAATGCCTTGTTGATGGTGATATGAGCTCACTTTGGCATATTGCGAAAGCCATTCACAAGCTTGAGTTTTCTTCTGGGGTGATACCAAATGTGAGGGCGAAAGGAAATGCATCGGTGCGTGTTGCTGACATTCTAAACCGCATGCAAGCTGAGGAACCCGTTAGCTCATCAGATATGGTTGTTCCAGAGATAAATACTGTCATCCTTCTAGACAGGGAGGTGGACATGGTTACTCCCATGTGTACTCAGTTAACATATGAGGGCATTATTGATGAGTTTCTGCGTATCAATGATGGTTCTGTTGAGGTTGATCCATCCATCATGGATGTCAAACAAGAGGGAAAGAAGATGAAAGTTCCACTTAATTCAAGTGACAAGCTGTTTAAAGAGATAAGAGATCTCCACTTTGAAGTTGTTGTCCAGATTCTACGCGAAAAAGTAACATCTATGAAGCAGGACTACAATGAGGTGACTTCAAATACACAGACTCTTTCTGAAATAAAGAATTTTGTCAAAAAGATGCACTCATTGCCAGAAGTGACAAGGCACATAAATCTTGCTAAGCATCTGATGACTTTCACGTCGAAGCCATTATTTCGTGGACTACTTGACATGGAACAAACAATCGTTGAGACTGAGAGTTTTGACATATGCTTAGATTACATTGAAGAAATGATGCATAAGCAGGAGCCTCTTGTAAGTGTCCTACGTCTTCTCATCTTATTTTCTATTACAAATTCTGGGTTGCCCAAAGAGAATTTTGACTATATGAGGAATGAACTACTCCAGAGTTATGGATTTGAGCACATGGCTACATTGAAAAATCTGGAGAAGGCAGGATTGTTTAAAAAACAGGAGACAAAAGGCAACTGGCCGAGAGTTAAGCGTGCCTTACAACTTGTCATTGAACACAGTGACACAGCTAACCCCAATGACATTGACTATGTCTTTTCTGGATATGCACCTCTTAGCATTCGCCTTGTTCAGCATGCTATTCGATCTGGATGGCGTCCGATTGAAGAAACTCTAAAGCTGTTACCCGGACCACATTCAGAAACAAAGAGAGGCCCATTCTCAAGCAGCGCATCATTTGACAATTTTCAGGGGGCAGAAACCAATGTAGACAAGGTAGCTGATGGGAGGCGCTCCCTTGTACTTGTCATCTTCATTGGAGGTGTAACGTTTGCAGAGATTTCCGCCCTTCGGTTTCTTAGTTCTCGGGAAGGGATGGCATATGATTTCATAGTTGGGACAACGAAAATGGTTAGTGGCCATAGCTTGACTGAACCATTTGTGGGGAAGATGGAGGACCTGTAAAAAATTTCATGTCTTAGTTTTGTCTTTATTTCTGCCTCTTTGAAATGAACATTGAGACTTCTTGGCTCGATTTTGAATCCATTGTGGTTTGTGCTAATGCGATATCAAACAGGTGTTTGTTGTTCCATGTGTCTTCTCATATTAGATAGAGTATTTTGATTTTCCAAAAGAAAACTATAAGTATATATGCATACAGAGCATAGGGAATCAAGTTAGCCAGAACTTGGTCAGACAAAAACTTGCAGTATGTATTAACATAGTTCTACCTGGTAAGTACTTCATCTTTGCCATTTCAGTTATGCTGCTATGTTGCCTTCGCTTTACTGCTTTTAATCTGACCAACTGAAGTCATTCTCACATTACAGATAGGCTTGAATCCATGCCTCATTACTAAAAAAAAAATGCAGTCGTATCACTGCTTTCTGCTTAGGGCCCTGGGAAATCATCATAGCCTCTCTAGCAATCCTGGTTTCAATTAGCATATCCCATATTATACATGATTAGTCTACTACATGGTTAGTTTCCATTTTCTGTCGAGGCATTTTAGCTTGTGATTAGTCTACTACATATAAAAGCATTTTGTATGTGGTGTCGGTCCCTGGTGACATTCTCCATGTGCATCCTATGTCTTGGTGATTCTTTCGAGCATGCAAGTCCGATCTCAAGGATTGGATATATGCACTTCCTCACATCTGCATTCATCTTGTTTAGGGTCTCAGAGTCTATGTTTTCTTCTTCTGCTTCAATTTCGCTGCGATGTAGCTCACTTCATTTTCTGATGCTGCAGGTGCTCTCTTCTATACTGACAAGAAGAGCAGGGTCTAAAGTTTGCACAACTCTTCCGGGCACGGCCATCTCAACAAAGTTGTGGGGATTAAATCCGTCTTTAGACATCTCGTTTGTGGGTCTTCTTACTGTGAACACTTCCAAAAGAAGAATCCCATAACTATACACATCCCCTTGTCTTGATGTCTCAACACCAATTGCATACTCTACAACTCGGAACACAATCACGGATGTCAAGTTTCTATGTATATATAAAAGTAATTGGAACATAACACCAATAGTCTGCAAACTTTTAATCATGACTCCTTACTGATTTAGAATCATATCTAAACTTCATCAAAGCAAATCGATCAGTTTCATTTCCAATTGCAGCATTTGCAGTAGTACTGATGGGTTGAAAAAAGATGATAAAAGAAGAATATATGTTGACTAGTGAGTCATGACTTGTGGGCATTACAAGAAAAATTTGAGTTGGGTTTCATTCCTAATTCATTACATGACCTATTTGCATTGGGTTTAATAGTTGGTCGCAGCCCCCAATTGAGAGAATTATGGGTTGTTTGTTTCTGTGCCTCTCTTTGGTTTATTTGGCAAACAAGGAATAAGGTGAGATGTGAGGGCATTACTCCAGATGTTGCTATGGCTTGCAGGTTAATTAATGGCCATGTTTATGCTTCTAGTCGCATAGCTATTGGACATATGTTTAACAACATACAGGAGCTTTGTGTCTTGAAGAGGTTTGGTGCTACTTGTAGGCCGCGTTGTGCCCCAAAAATTTACGAGGTGAATTGGCATCCACCCATTATTGGTTGGTTCAAAGTTAACACGGATGGTGCTTGGAAGCGAGGGGAGGATCGTTCAGGTTATGGTGGTGTTTTTCGTGATTATCATGGGGAGGTTGTCGGTGCCTTTTCATCATCCCTTGACATTCCTAGTTCCATTGCTACGGAGGTTATGGCAGTGATCAAGGCAATCGAGCTTGCATGGGTTCGAGAGTGGAAGCATATTTGGCTTGAAGTTGACTCGTCCCTAATTCTAAATTTTCTCCAGTCCCCCCAGATGGTACCTTGGCAATTACAGGTGGCATGGAAGAATTGTGTGCATCACATTTCAATGATGCAATTTCGTTGCTCACATATATTTCGTGAAGGTAACCAGGTGGCTGATGCATTGGCCAATTTTGGCGCTTCTGGTACGGGCTTTACTTGGTTTGATTCATCTCCTAGTTTCGTTAATCAATTTTGTTTAAGAGATAAGTTGGGTCTCCCTAATTTTCGTTTTAGATGATTTCTTTTGTTTTGGAAGGCAGGATGATGTCTATCATTCCTCATCAGTAGTACTTTACTTCTGGATGGTGCAGGATATGTCCTCTCCTCTTACTTGTATTTTCCTTTACTTTTAATAAATATTTTTCCTCGCATTTGCGAGGTTTGATTAAAAAAAAAACAAAAAATGTGACGAATGGAATTCCTCACAAAAAGTCTAAATTCCTCACTCATAATCATCAGTGAGGAAATTGAGTCGTCGCAAATTTTCCTCGCTTAAACCTCCTCACGGATTACTATATGCGAGGACTTTTGGTTTCCTCACAAATGAAAAATTGTGAGGAATGCATATTCCTTGCAAATTGAAAATTACAAGGAATGTATATTCCTCTCAAACTAATATTTATGAGACACTTGTATCCTCACATTTAAGAATATGTGAGGCCATTGTTGCTCATTTGACAAATCTTTTTTTCTTTTCTTTTAATATGCTTTTATTTCACTTTTTTGAAGATAAACCACTTATATAAGAACAATTGATCAATAATACTTTCAGACTTAAATTAAATAAAGAGTAGTTATTATATACATATATAGTTCCTCAATTGCAAAAACAAAATATCTTAGAAGATATTTAGTTCCTTAATTACATGTAAAGAAGATACTTCCTAGCTAAGTGGTGGTCCATGACAATCAAGGTATCAATCTAAGTCCTTCATACCAGAACACTTGGGAAGTCATCAATGCCTTCAATGTGTATTGCCCATGTGCTAGCCTCTGTTGGGGTTTAGAGGCTCTTGCATGAGAAGCTTGAGATGGTTTAGGAACTAGTGTGTGTGGGTCAAGATGCTGGTGTTGGTTGAGGAGCTAGAATTGTATCTGTGTGGAGACAATCTGAACTTAGTCTTTTTCCCGTTGAGGTTTCATCTGCACTGTAAAATCACAAAAAATAAGAATACAATTAAACATCATGACCAACCAAAATGTTTGTGTACGTGTGTGTGTATTACTTAAATAATCCAAGTAGGTACAAGCAAGTGGCCTAGTGGTTCTTGCCTTGTTGGGTGTGCTCCCCAACCTAGGTTCGAACCCCGAAGCTGTCAAAGTGGCTAGGCACTGTGCTGCAATGCACAGTTGGAGCATTTCACATGCGCCGAAGGGGTTTATCTTGGGCCTAGGAAGCCTTTGGGTTCCCCTTGACAAAGTCAAAAAAAAAACTCACACCTTGTTCATCAATTCAGAAACATAATCATTTTTTTTCTCTCGTCTCTGTATTCATCTACTTAACTCCAATTTCTTTTGCAAGAGTACCAATAAACTGCTTCAAAATAATATGTCACTTCCTAGCTTTCGACACTATATACTCAATGTCTCAGGATTTCCAGCCCTCTCCTTCCCTTGCAGCAAGATTGAACTTGAACCTCCCATCACCTTGTAATGGATTTAACTTCCTTCCATCATAAACCAGCACAGAAATGACCTCAAACATATCTAAAATAAAAAAAAAACCTTTATTGTGCAGGCCACCAGAATGGAGCATGTGAAAATAAGCACCCGTGCAGAATTAGTCATTAGCATACCAAAACATAGTAAAGTCCAGTGACTTTCTAGCAACACTACAAGTAACTAACACATAAGAAAGTCATCATAATCAAGGTCAAAAATACAAAATACTTGTACAAATTCTAGATAGTTGAAATTAACTAACTCTATTGGTAACTTCATTAAAGTTCTTTCAAACTGATCTCATTTCATTGGAAACTAAATTTCAAATATAGTGGACAAAGTTCTGGCTAATAGATGATTTATGCAGCTTCTTGATTTACCGTATATCAATTCCATAATATGAAGTGATCGACAATTGCAAACCTGAGATAGTTGGGCTCTTCTACTCCCACAGATGCAGCTCCCTTTTTAATCTCTTCATCTAGCTTCTTGAAATGTCCATACATAGAATAGTAACTACAACATGCATTAAGGAGTGAGTGTTTCGTTTTTTTCACAAGTGCAAAACAGAAGAAATGATAAACATTGCAGAAGGAAATCCAGAAACACTAAAAGCCAATTAAAATGCATATCTACACATACTGATATAGATTCTTTTTTCTTTTTTTTAATCAATTCAAAGTTCTTGTTCTGCACAAATCAGATGGTTTAGTTTGGACATGGCTAGAGAATAAAGTAAGAAAACTATTAATGTGAGGTCTAGTCCTCCACTAGCGACCACGAAAACCAATATATATAACCTTCATCATCACCAGAAAGCAAATCAAAAATAGAAATCAAACATACCTCTCAATCCATTATGTGTAATGCACCAGCAATCCAAACACATAAGCAAAGCCAAAATAGAGCACCAACTTACTGAAAGCCAAACTAAATCCTAAAGAACTTCAAGTCTGAGACAACTTATAAATTTTGGGACTTGCTCAAGCCTCTCAAGGTAAATAAAATTTCTGCTTTAATTAATAAAATGATTTACTATAACAGTGCACCATACATCTTAATAAAAGTTAAAAGTTAGAAAGAACAAGTCAAATGCAACCCTAAACAGATTTTGAAGACACACACAAACACATCGAATCACACAACCCAACTTGATTTAGTAAATAAAAGTTTAGTACTTTAACTCTTCTTATTATGTTACATACTAGCTAGCTGTTATTTCCTAAATAATGGTATTTTCTTCAATTCTGAGATAAAAACCAACACTGAATTATAAGTATTGAAGATGGATTTTACCTTAGAAAGGAGCAAACTTCAAAACAGAATACCACAGAACATGACTCTATAGCTTGTCCAGCTTATACAATGAACCAAAACCCTCCTCCTTGATCAAGATCCTGGCAGCTTGTCCAGCTGATCCCCAACCCAATTGAATTCTCACCTACACCAAAACCAACACAACAAAAACCCATCAAACAATCAATCCCATTAAACCACATTACACCACTAAACCAAATCAAAATCCGAAATAGACCGACAAATCACAGATCTGAAACTCATCAAAAATAAACCAACTTTAAGCTCAAAGACCCGAGTTGGAATCATGGGTCCAATCCAAATCTCACAAAAGTTACAATCTTGATGAATTTCAACACTCACCTTGATCATATCGATGGGTTGGATGACACAGTAGCGAGCATACCAAAGGCTCCGCCATTGACGAAGGGCTTAACGGAAAGCTTTGGCTGAGGTTCCCAATGGCGTGCGTGACACACAACTCGTCGTTCGCGTCAATGGAATTGTGGATGGGGTCAGAGGTGTCTAGGGATAGCGGCTAGGTTGGGGTTTGGGGAGAGACAACGGCGATGACATTGATGAGAGGATGAGATGGTTTCGGCCTCTGCGGAAGAGTAGATGAAAACAAAAATTAAACCTCTAGCATCTCATCCACATAAATATTGATTATGAATCGACCATCTGGCATACCATCTAATTTCGATCTGGATATAGGAGAAAGCCACCGATACATTATGATCTGCATAGAGCATATAGATATGTAAACTTGTAGGAGAAGAAAACTTGTAAGAGAAGGAAACTTGGACAACAAGATTACTTGGAGAACAAGATGACTTGTATTATACAACATGTAGTAGTGTAGGGCTTGTATATATAACCTCATAAGCACAATTGAATGGTATCAGAAAATTCACTCACAAATATTTCTTCCTTTCCATTTCATATTTTGACTTATTATCAAAGCAAAGATCCGATAGGACTTTGTCTCTTTGTTTTCTCATTGTTCTTTTCTCGTATTTAGATGATTGATTCTTGTTCCTTCCTCTTAGAGGATTGGATTGTTTTTTCAGAAGGCATTCTAGGTTTTGCCATCAACCTATTTCTTTCTGCTAAACCCTGAAATCGACTAGTGGATCTTCTACTCTCGACTAGTGGACAAAATCTTCTGTCTTCATTCCGCCATGTATTCATTCACAATGGTTGGTAGCGGTACTGGTAAGATTGGTACGACTTTACAAATTTCTAATTTTATTGGCTTAGATACATGAATTATTGATTTAGGTGTCTCAGACCATACGACCTACGATAAGAAATATTTCAATAGCCTATCACCCCCAAATGTATCAGGTGTCACTAATGTTAATGGCAAAGCCGTCCCTGTCCTAGGTATTGGGTCCATAAGAGTCACCCCCACCTTAGTATTGCATAATGTGTTATATGTGCCATCACCTAATCTCAGTTCCTCAGTTAACTGGTCAAGTCATTGAGGAATTGAGAAACTGTGTAGGGAAAAAAGTCACGGAGCACAATGATTGAGCAGTTAATTGAGGAATTGAGATTAGGTGATTGCACATATAACACATTATGCATTACTAAGGTGGGGGTGACTCTTCTGGACCTAATACATAGGACAGGGACGACTTCACCAATAACATTAGTGACACATGATACATTTAGGGGTAATAGGCTAATGAAATATTTCTTAGGACTAATTTCAGTTTACCCCCCTGAGGTTAGGGGTCGTCATCATGTTAGTCCCTCTAGTTTCAATTTAATCATGTTAGTCCCTGTACTCTCAAATTTCATCATCCGTGTCCAATTTCTACTATTCCGTCCAATTTGGACCGTTAAGTCTGACTTTTGAGGGCTAAAATGGTCATTTCAAGACAAAAAAAAAATTTAAAAAAAAAAAGATTTTTTTTTCTTTTTTTTTGTTTTTTTTTTTTGTTTTGCATTTTTTTTCTGTTTTTTTTTTTTGCATTTTTTTTATTTTCTTGTTTTTTTTTTCTTTTTCTTCGCTTAATATTATTATTATTATTATTATTTTATAATTTTGTCTTCAACCTATACACCACAAGTTATAATAGGTTTATAAAAACAAAAAAAAATACTCTAGGTGGTTAAAAAGCCGCTCGCTGGTCTACGATATTTGTGATATATCTCCGATAAAGCGAAGAATTTTAGGATATATCTGTAAAATATAATAGGTTTATAAAGTGAAGAATTTTAAGATATCCTCAATAAAGTGAAGAAATATCTATAAAATATGATTAAAAAAATAAATACAGATATTTATTTACTTTATTGGGGATATATCCTAAAATTCTTCGCTTTATCGGAGATGTTCCACAAATATCGTAGACCAGCGAGCGAAGAATTTTAGGATATATCCCCAATAAAGTGAAGAAATATCTGTATTTATTTTTTTAATCATATTTTACAAATATTTCTTCACTTTATTGGGGATATATCCTATTATTCTTCACTTTATAAACCTATTATATTTTATAGATATATTTTACAAATATATCCTAAAATTTTTCACTTTATCGGAGATATATCACAAATATCGTAGACCAGCGAGCGACTTTTTAACCACCTAGAGTATTTTTTTTTGTTTTTATAAACCTATTATAACCTATTATAACTTGTGGTGTATAGGTTGAAGACAAAATTATAATAATAATAATAATAATAATAAGCGAAGAAAAAGAAAAAAAAAACAAGAAAATAAAAAAAATGCAAAAAAAAACCAAAAACAGAAAAAAAATGCAAAAAAAACCAAAAAACCAAAAAAAAAAAAAAAAATCTTTTTTTTTTTAAATTTTTTTTTTGTCTTGAAATGACCATTTTAGCCCTCAAAAGTCAGACTTAACGGTCCAAATTGGACGGAATAGTAGAAATTGGACATGGATGATGAAATTTGAGAGTACAGGGACTAACATGATTAAATTGAAACTAGAGGGACTAACATGATGACGACCCCTAACCTCAGGAGGGTAAACTGAAATTAGTCATATTTCTTATCATAGGTCATATGGTCTGAGGCACCTAAATCAATAATTCATGAATCTAAGCCAATAAATTTAGAAATTTGTAAAGTCATACCAATCTTACCAGTACCTCTACCAACCATTGAATAATACATAGCGGAATAAATACAGAAGATTTTGTCGACTAGTCGAGAGTAGAAGATCCACTGGTCGATTTTAGGGTTTAGCATAAAGAAATAGGTTGACGGCAAAACCCAGAATGGCTTCTAAATAAACAATCCAATCCTCTAAGAGGAAGGAACAAGAATCAATCATCTAAATATGAGAAAAGAACAATAAGAAAACAAAGAGACAAAGTCCTCTCGGATCTTTGCTCAGATACCAAGTCAAATTATGAAATGGAAATGAAGAAATATTTGTGAATGAATTTTCTGATATCATTCAATGGTGTATATGGGGTTATATATACAAGCCCTACACTACTACATGTTGTACAATACAAGTCATCTTGTTCTCTAAGTATTCTTGTCCTACAAGTTTCATTCTCCTACAAGTTTACTTCTTCTTCAAGTAAACTTCTTCCACAAGTCATGACTCACAAGTTAACATGTTCATCATTTGAAACTCTTTTCAGTTTGTAGATGAACGAAGCTGGTGATAAAAATAAGCAAAGGTAATGCAGAGTGAAAAAGAACTGTATGTCAAAATGCTACATTTAAATCTTCTAAGAGTAGTGCTTCAATACTGTGCTGCTAAAAATGTAACAACATTTGAATTTAAGGTGGATTTTCAGCTTGAGCTATCGGCCAGATTTGTGTTATCACGTAATCTCAATTCCTCAATTAACTGATGCTCAATTCATTGAGGAATTGAGAAACTGTGTAGGGAAAAAAGTCACGGAGCACAATGATTGAGCAGTTAATTGAGAAACTGAGATTAGGTGATGACACATATAACACATTATGCAATACTAAGGTAGGGGTGGCTTTTATGGACCCAATACCTAGGACATGGACGGCTTCACCATTAACATTAGTGACACATGATACATTTGGGGGTGATAGGCTAATGAAATATTTCTTATCATAAGTCATATGGTCTAAGGCACCTAAATCAATAATTCATGAATCTAAGCCAATAAATTTAGAAATTTGTAAAGTCATACCAATCTTACCAGTACCTCTACCAACCATTGAATAATACATAGCGGAATAAAGACAGAAGATAGGCTAATGAAATATTTCTTATCATAGGTCATATGGTCTAAGGCACCTAAATCAATAATTCATGAATCTAAGCCAATAAATTTAGAAATTTGTAAAGTCATACCAATCTTACCAGTACCTCTACCAACCATTGAATAATACATAGCGGAATAAAGACAGAAGATTTTGTCGACTAGTCGAGAGTAGAAGATCCACTGGTCGATTTTAGGGTTTAGGAGAAAGAAATAGGTTGACGGCAAAACCCAGAATGCCTTCTAAATAAACAATTCAATCCTCTAAGAGGAAGGAACAAGAATCAATCATCTAAATACGAGAGAAGAACAATAAGAAAACAAAGAGACAAAGTCCTCCCGGATCTTTACTCAGATACCAAGTCAAATTATGAAATGGAAATGAAGAAATATTTGATTGAATTTTCTGATATCATTCAATGGTGTATGTGGGGTTATATATACAAGCCCTACACTACTACATGTTGTACAATACAAGTCATCTTGTTCTCCAAGTATTCTTGTCCTACTAGTTTCCTTCCCCTACAAGTTTACTTCTTCTTCAAGTAAACTTCTTCCACAAGTAATGACTCACAAGTCAACATGTTCATTATTTGAAGCTCTTTTCGGTTTGCAGATGAAGGAAGCAGGTGATAACAATAAGCACAGGTAATGCAGAGTGAAAAAGAACTATATGTCAAAATGCTACATTTAAATCTTCTAAGAGTAGTGCTTCAATACTTTGCTGCGAAAAATGTAACAACATTTGAATTTAAGATGGCTTTTCAACATGAGCTATCGGCCATATTTGTGTTATCACATAATCTCAGTTCCTCAATTAACTGCTGCTCAATTCATTGAGGAATTGAGAAACTGTGTAGGGAAAAAAGTCATGGAGCACAATGATTGAGCAGTTAATTGAGGAACTGAGATTAGGTGATGGCACATATAACACATTATGCAATACTAAGGTAGGGGTGGCTTTTATGGACCCAATACCTAGGACAGGGACGGCTTCACCATTAACATTAGTGACACATGATACATTTGGGGGTGATAGGCTAATGAAATATTTCTTATCATAGGTCATATGGTATGAGGCACCTAAATCAATAATTCATGAATCTAAGCCAATAAATTTCGAAATTTGTAAAGTCATACCAATCTTACCAGTACCTCTACCAACCATTGAATAATACATAGCGGAATAAAGACAGAAGATTTTGTCGACTAGTCGAGAGTAGAAGATCCATTGGTCGATTTTAGGGTTTAGCAGAAAGAAATAGGTTGACGGCAAAACCCAGAATGCCTTTTGATAAAACAATCCAATCCTCTAAGAGGAAGGAACAAGAATCAATCATCTAAATACGAGAAAAGAACAATGAGAAAACAAAGAGACAAAGTCCTATCAGATCTTTGCTTTGATACCAAGTCAAATTATGAAATGGAAAGGAAGAAATATTTGTTGAGTGAATTTTCTGATATCATTCAATGGTGTATATGGGGTTATATATACAAGCCCTACACTACTACATGTTGTACAATACAAGTCATCTTGTTCTCCAAGTATTCTTGTCCTACAAGTTTCATTCTCCTACTAGTTTTACTTCTTCTTCTAGTAAACTTCTTCCACAAGTCATGACTCACAAGTCAAAATGTTCATCATTTGAAGCTCTTTTCTGTTTGTAGATGAAGGAAGCTGGTGATAACAATAAGCAAAGGTAATGCAGAGTGAAAAAGAACTATATGTCAAAATGCTGCATTTAAATCTTCTAAGAGAGTCTGCTAAAAATTTAACAACATTTGAATTTAAGGTGGCTTTTCAGCTTCAGCTATCGATGCATATACATGAACTGGGTTTGCATATTAAAGATATGATGAAGACTTGATGTCTCCTTCACCAACTGGTTCTAGTCGCCGGACAATTTGTTGAATTGTTAACGCCATGACCGACGAGGTTCACTTGAGAATAACTTCTTTTATGTTGATAATGTTGATTGATGCTAAACCCTGTAGACAACATCGACTTTTCTGAACTTTATAAGACTATTGGAGAAGAGAATATTCTCCAATGATGACTGTTTTGTAATTTTCTTTAATTTTGTATTGAATCGTTAGATATTTTGGATGGTTTCCAGTTATGAGAATGAAAAAAAGTTGATCATGATACAATAAATAAACGTTTCCATCTATGCAAGTTGGCAATAGTGGTCGAAGAATTCAATCTGACCTATTTCTCATCCAGCACAGAGAATTTTCAGATGAAGAGCTTGAGAAAAGACACTTGGTAGCATTTACCGTGTTTGTACTTTATTTAACATGTGAAGAATATACCGTAAAAATGTCAATTGACTGTTTTCAAATTTTAAGAGTACAAGTTGAAAATATTTAAGAATTTTCAATGTTTTGCGAAGCCAACCGGTAGAAGTATTTAAGATTATTTTTTTATTTCTGAGAAATTAAAGGGGCACGTCGAAAATGCAACCGAACAGAGAAAAATGAATATCCATGAGAGTTGGTTCAGTTGACAAGGATCGGATTGTGGGTTGAACCCCAACCAAGTACAACTCCCGCTATCAACAATCCCTCTTGAGTGGCTAACTAACTTAACAAACATCTGGCCCCATGAAATACGGAGTGTGGATAGGGCCCTGGCGGTGTAAATAGGAAAGCCTCCCCGAGCCTAAATTTTCTTTGTCAAAAAACAAAAAAATAAAAATAAAAACCGACACCAACAACTACAACAATGGAGCGAAATACATTTGATCATCTTATGCATGTCCTACAATATAAATTAGTAAACCAATTGTCAAGTAAAATTAACTACGGGCATGATGGAGAGCAAACCTAGTTTTGGTGATGTACCAGTCCCGAAAAAAGAAGAAGATTATTTTATGGTAAAACATGATTTCAAGCCCTGCAAAAGCATTCGAAGTAAATATCCCCTAAACTTCTTGTGCAGTTTTGCAAAATTTGACTCGGTTCTTTTGCAGCTATGTGCTCAGAAACTTGACCAATGAACAAAAGAAAATGATAAAAGAACTTTTTCAGATTATATCAATTTCGGGATCCATCAAATGAAAAAGATTGCCACATGATCATTCCAAACTTTATGGCCAAGCAAATGCATCACTCTGAGTCACACGACAATACTATTCTACTACATGATTATCCTCAATAGTTTTATATGCTATGATTCCATTTCCATAAACCAAACCCAAATTTAAAATTGCTGAAAAAAGACAGCTGGTTGCTGCTAACATCACTTAAACAATTCATGAACAAGTTCAGTTTCAATTCTGGCAATATACAAAGCACACACTTGCTTCCAATTAGCTGATTCAACACCCAACTCCTCCATCAGGAAGCATAGGACCCTTGCAGCTATCTATGGTTCATCTAACCCTTCCTGCATCGATAACATAACATATAATCTCAATCAGCTTCTGTATATAAAGCATTTACTCATTATATTAAGTAAAATTTTCTTTCAGCAGTCATGCATTTCTGTGTGTGTGTGTGTGAGGAGAGAGAGAGAGAGAATGAGTGAGTTCTTCGGTGGGGCTCTCCTACTGTGAATTTGAACTCCCTCTCACAGGAGTAATCCCGTCAAACATGAATGAGAGGTGGACCACTATGAATGACCGCCCCATTCAAGCAATTTTTAGGAAAAGGAGGCCACTAACCGTCACATCTGAAGTCCAGAGGGTGAGGTTGTCCCTCAAAAGTTGCATGATGAGAGTGCTGTCCTTGTAAGATTCTTCACCCAAAGTGTCTAGCTCAGCAATGGCTTCCTCAAATGCCTAATTATATACAAGCAACTTAGTAAACGTTATCCAAATACCATGTTTAAAGAGAAGACCATTTCAATGGGACAGAAAGCTAAATTCATCTCTCAAGGAGAGCACTGCCACTAATTAAAAAATTGGATAGATGAGCCACTGACTATTTTAGTCTTCAACTTTAAATTCATAAAAGTCAATAAGCATGTTACTTTGATTGGTACTTAATCTGGTATATTTCTCCAAAAAAAAATAATAATAAATAAATAAAAATAAAAAATCTCTCATTTCATCTACTTAATTTGGCATATATCATTTTGCAGGTGAGTCGGTCTAAAATATTACTATTCTGATGCCTACCATGTCTACAGATATAGTTACTGTAGGATGTAATAGTTTTTCCAACACATTTAAAATCATGTAAACAAAACCCAAACTCAACAACATTTTACCCAGACAGGCAGACACACATGGTAGTACTAATAACTATTCTGATGCCTACCATGTCTACAGATATAGTTACTGTAGGATGTAATAGTTTTTCTAACACATTTGAAATTATGTAAACAAAACAGAAACTCAACAACATTTTACCCAGACAGGCAGACATTGTCCAGCCCCAAAACACATGGTAGTACTAATAAAAAATTATAGCCCCAATAATTCATGTAACTTTTAGGACAACAAGCATGGGAAAAGCAACAATAACATATACACAAAGTCAAAGAGCACTAATGGTCATTTATCATCAACTTAACGAGGAGAAATCTGTCCAAAACCAAATAAAAGTACCTTCATTACAAAGTCATAAGTCAAGCAACCCAAATCCAGGTTTTTATCATGAAGCATTCGGACCATGTTTAAATATACAATTCAGAAACCAATCCAGACAGATTAAACTCGACATAAATAACAAGTAATGGAGCATAGGAATGGAGAGTCCAGCATAGATCCTTCCAACTGATAGATCGACTAATAGTAAGAAACTATGCAAGAGTGAGACAACAAAATTTACATGCTACTACAAAATCCAGACTCCAATGACAATGATATGATGAGTGGAAAAATGAAATAGTAGAAATACACATATACTGAAAAATATGAAAGATACCTGTTTGGCCATGCTACAAGCTTTGTCAGACTGATTGAGAATCTCATAGTAGAACACTGAGAAGTTCAGAGCTAGACCCAATCTTATGGGGTGAGTTGGTGCCAGATCCGCAACAGCAACATCCTTCCCAACAAAATCAAGAGACAAAACTTCAGATTTCAATTTCCAATCAATACCAGAACTTCAAAAATTGAACCCCAACTGCACTCACAGTCACTCATATGCATATATACTCACTGAATCAAGGCTTCAATTCTCATTCTCCGAAACTCAAAACTGTATTTTGACTATTTAATTTCAAAAATTGAAACCCAATTGCACTCATATACTCACTAATTCAAGGTTTCGTATTTCACGAAATTTAAACTCTTTTTCTACTATTTACTCAAAACCTCAAATCAAACAAGTCAAAGCTCACTACTAGAGTCAAAATCCCTAAAATTGACCCCAAAAATTGAAAGAAATAATAAATTCACAGGCACCAAAACGGCGTCGTTTCAGTTTACCTGAGCAGCCTTGTAAGAGAGCATAGTGTCCTCAGCAGCAGCCTTCCTCTCCTCGGCCGACTTGAACTCCGCCAAGTAGCGGTGGTAGTCCCCCTTCATCTTCAAATAGAACACCTTCGACTCGCTCGACGACGCCGACGGCACCAGATTGGAGTCCAGGATCCTCAGAATGCTGGCGCAGACCTCAGAGAGCTCGGCCTCGACCTTCGATCTGTACTCCTTCACGAGCGCCACGTGCTCCTCGTTCTTGCGGCCCTCCTCCTTCTGCTCGATCGACGACACGATCCGCCAGGCGGCCCGGAGCGACCCGATCACGTTCTTGTAGGCCACGGAGAGGAGGTTGCGCTCCTCGACGGTGAGCTCCGACGCCGGAGTGGACCCCACGACGAGCTTCTCCATGAACTGGACCATCTCCTCGTAGCGCTCGGCCTGCTCGGCCAGCTTGGCCAGGTACACGTACTGGTCTCTGGTTAGGTTATCGGGGATGGAGGTCGCCATTGAAGTGAGGTAAGAGAGAGAAAAAGAGAGAGGTGGCTCTGGTGAAAATGAGGGAGGGAGAAAGAGAGAGAAGTAGGGGGGGGGGAATATAAAGGTGGGGTGGTGGGGCCCATGGAGGGGATGGGGTGAAGGATGGCCGTTGGATCTGAGAGTGGGTGGTGTTGGATTGGTTAAAAAGATGATTATCGCTAAATTCCGGCAATTATTCATTTACTTTCCTTAATTAAGGTATTTTCTCGTTAGAAACAATTTTCCTAATTTCGTCAATATGCTTCTTCTTGGCAACTGTTTGATGTCGGTCACTATGGAAGTTTATTAGAAATATCGTTAGTCTTGTAATTTCTGCACCAATACTTGGGTCTTGCAATGTTGTTTGAGTCCGGTTTAGCTACGATTGTGTTATGACTTATGAGGCTTGAGGGTTAATTTAAAAGTTGGTCGAGTTTGGTTGTTGTTAAGCGATCCAATGTTAATGTCTTTGGTAAAAAAAAAACAACATGTATAGTCTCATCATTCAGTATTTACTAATGTCTAAATTTGTCACCTCAATTTCAATTTTTTAAGAACACCACCGACACACTGATGGCGGCGGCTAACCATCCTAACACGGGTTGATGAAAACTCTCACAAATCCCAACCAAATTTGGTTTTATCTACCTAGATCGCTCAAATCTAGATGGTGTCAATTAATCGATTCTGACACAAGTTGACGAAAACTCCCACAAATCCCAACCAAATTTGGCTGGCTAGATCAACGAAATTTGATATATAGCAAGCCAAGTCTAGGTTCGATCATCTCCTGCTACATCCATTCATATCATACAACTGTTTTCTTATCGGTGATTAAGGAGCAATCTAACTGTTGACTGAACCAAACTGAAATAACTGCGCGATTTCGCATGGTCTTGTGTGCTCGGTGCCTAGAAGTCTACACCCTATATAATTATAAGATCTTTTTTTTTTTCTATTTAGGTTTTATGAATTGAACCATATAAATTGTTTAACTATTCTTCCTATTAAAAATAAATTTTATTCCATCTTTACTAATGGAGAATTGTAGATTTAGTGTAGGAATTCTTGATGATTATAACACTAACTCACCACCCTTAGCAATCGGCTAACCACAATGAGGAAGAGAAATGAAGTGTGATTTGACTTAATTAACAGCTAAAATATATTTAAAAGTCAAATTTTGAATTCAGCTTAGAACATTTGTCTTTGAAAGTGGGGTAATGTTGATTTGACGATTTAGAAGTATAAAATTTTCATTTAACCAATAAGAAGGAATAAATTACAAATCTCACAAACAAAAAAAATATTAGTAATTACAAATACCATGAGTTGAGATCACAACCATAAAAGAATCGCATCTTCCCACAAACTATTTAAAAAAGTCCTCATTAAAGTCTCAACAAATTCTCATAAGCAATGACAAGAAAGATTGTGTCATCTTTCACAAAGTACAAAGACGGTTAATTGACAAGAGGAAAATATACTATTAGTCTCCAAAAAATTATATGAGGACCATAACTTCGCAAACAAACCCTAACTTGATTGAGTATGGACTTATTTAAACGAGAGAACAGACCGTTGGTATGTGGGCACAAAGCCGAAATTTGGGCCCGGTCAATAGACAAAACTTCTAAGGCCCAAGGGTGGTGATGAAAATACTGAATTGCCATTGTCGGACTCTCCTTCACCTCAAACACTTCTGGAGCCACTGCAGACATATGTGATGTTTTGTCCTGTATTCAGTATATCTTACTTCTGGGGCTTAATGCAAATTCTCATTTTTTTTGTTTGTTCTGTTTTGCTCAATCTTCTGTTTTAGAATTATTGTCTTCTGTGACGGCGAGGTCGGCTTTGGCTTGCCAGTGTGATCTGGCGTTGGTTTGAGGTGGCGTGATTCTGCGATGGGTTGCGGCTGTTACAATCTAGCGATGGATTGCGGTGGCCGACGACCAGTGTAGCTGAAGTTGCCTTTGGGCTTGGGTCAAGCCTTTAGTTGTTGGGCCTGAGTTAGAGATGGGCTGCTATTTTGGGCTGGCTATTTTTAGTTTGTCTTTTTCAATAATTCCCTTTCTTTAGGGAACTCTATTTCCTTTGTTTTTAGGGCTACTATAAGTTTTACCTTCTATGAGCACTGGTTGTATAATGAGTGGTCTATCCCTATGTATCACCGTGGTACCCCCACAACCTCTTGTCTATCGTGCCTGTTTTGCCATTGGCAGCGGAGGGATATGTAATGGTCATTTTGGCTTGAGATTTAACGACAATCATTGATGGATTGATTCAAAAAGATCACAACCATAAAAGAATCGCATCTTCCCACAAACTATTTAAAAAAATCCTCATTAAAGTCTCGACAAATTCTCATAAGCAATGACAAGAAAGATTGTGTCATCTTTCACAAAGTACAAAGACGGTTAATTGACAAGAGGAAAATACTAAGGATAATACTATTAGTCTCCAAAAAATTATATGAGGACCATAACTTCGCAAACAAACCCTAACTTGATTGAGTATGGACTTATTTAAACCAGACAATAATAACAAAACCCAAATAACGAGAGAACAGACCGTTGGTATGTGGGCACAAAGCCGAAATTTGGGCCCGGTCAATAGACAAAACTTCTAAGGCCCAAGGGTGGTGATGAAAATACTGAATTGCCATTGTCGGACTCTCCTTCACCTCAAACACTTCTGGAGCCACTGCAGACCACTCCGACCGTCGACGACCCACTTCAGCCACTGAACTCCTTCTGGGTATGTTTTAGGAACATGTCTTTATATGTAAAATCAGGGTGTTAGACCAAGTAGTTGCTACCCTTGATTGTTGTTTTCAATTGTGTTATTTGATGACTGGTTATTGCATAACCAATGTGTTGTTTGATTTGGCCTTGTGATTCACTTATGCCATGACATCTGCTCATATGTGATGTTTTGTCCTGTATTCAGTATATCTTACTTCTGGGGCTTAATGCAAATTCTCATTTTTTTTGTTTGTTCTGTTTTGCTCAATCTTCTGTTTTAGAATTATTGTCTTCTGTGATTGATTCAATACTGAAATTTTATGAATGAAATCTTAAACCTTGTCAGTTTAAAGATAACAATAACTAGTCATTGCATCTTGTTGCTTTGGCATTTAATTTTCATATGAATGACAGAAAATTACCCATTGTTATCAATTTGGTGGATGATTCAGATGGAACAACTTAGTATTGAGGGTGAGAATGAGACTAAAAAGGTTCATTTAGGTTTGCAATTAGGGCTGAGAAATGACTGCATCAACTTGGGTTTCTATCTAGGAATCCTAGATTAGATTAGCCAAGATGAAGTCTTTACCCATTAATCATCTTTTCGATTAGAATGCAAATTTCTCGTGTATGCGTTGCACAGTGTTTTTCCTATTTCTTTTCTTCCTTTATCTTTTTGAGAATTAAATTACTCAACTTTACACTCTCTTTCGGATGAATTCTATGCTTATATCGCTTTTGTCAATATTTATTATCTTTTGTGGTCTTTGTCATCTGTCATTGTTAATCGGATCAATTCCTGCCCTGAATTTTTAAGCACCTGTTGTACACTAGGACTCTAAAAATCTCAAATGACCATCTATTTAAGATCCTCATGCTCTTCAGGTTGCAGGGCCCTTAAAACAGCTGCAGTTTTCATGAATCTAAGGAGAGTTCATTTTAGTTGGTGCCGTTGGTTCTCTTCCTTTCCTTCGATAATCTCATCATCTGTTTCATGGATCTCTCCTCTTCAGTTATCAAAATTCAATGCTCACAAACCAGATCCCCCTCCCGAAACCACAACCACAAGGACAGAAGCTAGGAGGAAATCCAAATATATTTCTCATGATGCTGCCATCAACTTAATTAAACGTGAGAGAGATCCACAACATGCCTTGGAAATATTTAACATGGTTTCGGAGCAAAAGGGTTTCAACCACAATAATGCCACCTATGCAACTATCCTCAATAAGCTTGCTCAGTCCAAGAAGTTCAAGGCTGTTGATGCAGTTCTCTATCAAATGAAGTACGATGCCTGCAAATATCATGAGGGTATATTCCTTAATCTCATGAAGCATTTTTCAAATTCATCTATGCATGAAAGAGTGCTTGAAATGTTCTATGCTATCCAGCCAATAGTTCGGGAAAAGCCGTCTCTCAAATGCATTAGTACTTGTCTAAATCTACTGATTGAAGCGAATCAGGTTGATTTGGCCCAACAGTTTCTCATGCATTTGAAGAAGAGTCTTAACTTGAAGCTGAATACATGCATTGTCAACATCTTGGTTAAGCACCATTGCAAAAATGGGGATCTTGAATCTGCCTTTGAGGTTGTAAAGGAAATGAAAAAGTCTAAGCTTTCCTATCCTAATTTGATTACTTACTCGACTCTAATTGATGGTTTATGTCAAAGTGGAAGACTGACAGAAGCAATGGACCTGTTTGAGGAAATGATCTCAAAGGATCAGATATTGCCTGATGTGCTAACGTACAACATTTTGATTAACGGTTTTTGCCGTGGTGGGAAAGTTGATAGGGCAAGGAAGATTTTGGATTTTATGAAGAGCAAAGGATGCAACCCAAATGTATTCAATTACTCAGCTCTGATGAATGGATTCTGTAAGGAGGAAAGGTTGGAAGAGGCCAAGGAGCTTTTGGATGAAATGAAGAGCTTTGGTATCAAACCAGATACAGTTGTCTACACTACTTTAATTGATTGCTACTGTAGGACCGGGAGAGTTGATGAAGCGATAGAGTTGCTCAAAGAGATGAAAGAAAGACGGTGCAAAGCTGATACTGTGACTTTCAATGTGATACTTGGAGGACTATGTAGAGAAGGTAAAATTGAGGATGCGCTTGAGATGCTGGACAGACTTCCTTATGAGGGTATCTATCTGAATAAGGGAAGCTACAGGATTGTGTTGAATTCATTGTGTCAGAAAGGCAAACTAAACAAAGCTAAAGAGTTGTTGAGATTGATGATGGGTAGGGGGTTTGTACCACATTATGCAACTTCAAACGAGTTGCTAGTTAGCCTTTGTGAGGCTGGAATGGCAGATGATGCAACTATGGCTTTAATTGGATTGGTGGAGATGGGATTCAAGCCACTGCCTGATTCCTGGACTCTTTTTGTTGAATCAATTTGCAGAGAAAGAAAGCTGCTGCCTGCATTTGAACTGCTCGATGAATTAGTTAATGAAGAGTTCGATTAACCCCAATATGGACTTAAGATGCAACAGAAACTTCAAATGGTTGGCGTGCAAAACTCACAGATGAAGAATTGAAGATACTGATACTTGAAGAGAAAAATTATGGGATGAAAATGTGTTCTGATCGCCTTTGCGACCTTGATTTACTCCATTTTAGTGAGAGGGGAAAGGGTCATACATTATGATATGAAGGCACAGAAATTGGGTCCCTGGCACAGAAGTGGAATTGGAGGGATATTAACATGCTAGAGAAGTAGAGAATGAAGCGAAAGAAACACTGGTATTCATGAAAGGTCATTTTAAGCCAGTTTTGAAGGTTAAGCTTGATGTTGTTGGCGAGGAAGGAAGTGTAGATATGGAAAATGCAAACTCTTTATCATTAACCATGTACTTTGTAATGTTCTTTTATACTAGAAAGCAACAAGTTTTTGACCATCATCGAAAGGTAGTCTAACAGAACTAAAACCCACCACAAATATCAAAAATCAATACCATGAGGGCCAGCAATCCAAAAAAAAAATAAAAAATGATAGCCAGCAATCATGTATAACATGGCACATGGTAGATCCAAGCAGGTGCCTCATGCCAAGCATGGCCATTGAATATTTCATACTTAATGGATAAGCATTTAGAAGATTATACAAACACTATTCTACAAGAGAGGTAACATGGGGGGAGGCATGAGCCATCGAAAAGTGATGGTGATATCCCTGTTCTCTATTTTATACAGGAGGATATGATGATGGTAACCCCAGAATACATCTAAAGCACCAGTCCTTCTACTGAACTACGCCACTTGCAGTCTCAGCAAATATGTGCCATGCCCAAATGGGTCCTGGTCCTCAACTATGCCGCATCGCTAAAAAGGATGTTTGTGCATATTGTTGATTACCAAATTGAATGCCTTATCCCAAGGCCATTGCATGTCAATATAAGACCTTTGTAGCGGTTAAGATACTCCTGCAGAACACAAACCAAAGTTAAATAGGAAAGAAAACGAATGCAGGAAAACGTAGAAGCAGAAACTGAAAAGTATCTGATGGCAGAAAAGGAGAAGAATATCTTACAGTTATGTTATAATCGTAGACGTAAAGCATCCCTTGCTTGTCATATTCTCTTCTCTTAGCTGGGTCACTCAAAACTGTATGATAAAATCAAAATACATTGGTTAGATTCAAATTATTTGCCCACATTAGATTTTAATCATTTGCCCATCTTCTCTTGGTTGGGTCACTCTTTCACATCTCACTGTTCATCGTTTCACAACAATTTCTATTACTTAACAGACACGTTGAAAAACAACTAAAATAACTAAAAATTCTATCATCTTTGGACCTAAAAATTGGTGATGCAGCATAAGTTTTCTGCGAAGGCAATGACCGACTTGTGGAACCACCAAGACACTGACTAAAGATAATACATGGAAGCTAAGTGAGTACTGGCCCGTGAGTTCAATTTGGGAGTCATAAAGGAGAAATAACATAGTGCATTGGTGCATTAAGAAAATATGGAAGCTGAATATGCTGAAGGCTTCGCTCAGCTCAAGTAAGTTTAATGTCACCTCATCAAGCCTCAGTAGTTTTCTTCTGCCATTACATATTCTCTATGGTAGCATAGCAAGTACTTAAACTTGCGCATAATCATATATCAACCCCAAATGTAACTTTAAACCTCTCCTTCAGACTATAAAGTCAGCTATTTGTACCATATAGCACTTCAGCCATATCATTATTAACCTCAAAGTTCAAAATAGTAAGATGACATTGATTGTCACAAGTAATCAAATCTCATATGACTAGTGCATACTGATGTTTTAACAAGTCCTACATCCTTCGATCAGCAAAGACAATATTTCATGCAATACATATTATAGTAGATAGCATAAATAGCATATATCTGAGATCTTAATAATGTTCCTGCCTAACAAAAATTTGCCAAATGTCAATCATACGGCCACCTCCTGGCTTTTCTAAGCACTCAAACTTCACATTAGTTTGAACGCTAACCACATCAGGTGAACCAATGTTAATATGAAAGCATATGCAAACAAGGTTAATGTTCTTGGGTTTCCATCAGAATGCATCAAAACAGATATATGTTGAAACTTGAAAGTGAGCTTAGGCCATCAAACTACGTGACACATTTTTCTTTTGAGAAGACATCTAAGTGAGACAGATCTATAGAATATTCAGCTTATTGCATGTAATACTAGCAAGGCTGCATTCACACAGAGAACTAATCTCAATAACTACTGCCTCAATTATGCTTATTTTGATGAACCAGCTCTAATATACATATGCTCACATTCAAGGTACAGAATGCAGCCTATATCCTCCATTCCTCCCAACATATTATCTTTTAGGAAACCAACAAAGATCCAAGTTCCTACTGCAATGATGTAAAAAATTGTTCTCCAGTCCTAAACGCTCTATCCAAAGCCACAGAAGACAAAAGATAAAACAAAGGAGAAAAAAAAAAAACAAAATAATACAAAAGAGAAGGCATTAGAAAACCCATAAAGCCTACATTAAAGTAGTATGATCTAGCTCCACATACCTTCGATAGGTATGCCACTAGAAGTCCAAAAAACACATTGTTAACAAGAAACTCATATACATATAAATTGTGAAAAAGCAAAAAATAAATCAGCATTCGAGTGTTTTGGACCAAAAACAATATCCAGTTCTTTCTTCAAATGACAATCATCAAATTGGCAAAATTATAAATGAACTTACCATATCATAAGAGAGGAAACCATCACTTACAAACAGAAAAACAACCCGGGAAAATCATTTCTGTAAGACATTTACTTTGCCTGCTAAGTTCTTTTGCAAGCATGTCCAGCTATGAATCATTTGGTATTTACAATTCAAATTTTACTTTCCCATTTTTCAATAACTTTAGCAGTCGGTTGGTTTCAAAACCTAATACATATTTCACACCTCTTCACCTTTCTAAACAAATCCAGTATACACTCATCCAGCATTAACTCCAACATCAAGTACAGTTTTACGTATCTAAACTGAAATCCTCATCACATTACTGGTATGGAATGTTTGTTGCAACAGTACCAAACTCAGACTCACATTCTCTACCAATCATCTTCAAACCCAAGTGGATAACACCACGTTCCCACAACTCACCACTAAGCTTATAACTCATCAAAATTTCACACAACAGTCCCTTAACAATAGGTCAACAACAGCTACATAAGTGTTGGACTCCTTGGTAGCTTTCGTAAACAGCCAAGTAAGACATTATTTAACCTACACAAGGCCCCTTCTTCAACATATGTACTTGTGAAAATTTAACCTTGCATACCATTCTACTCTTCCTATCCAAAAAACACATATCTAATAACAAACTTTCTGATGAGTTCCACAATCAAGACTAGAGTGTTTATGTGCACAAATGCACCCAAAATGACTAAACTAGCCCACAAACTAATTCAACCAGATAGGATGCTCTTATCTCCAAGCTTTGCAACAAACCCTATATTGCTGAAAGTCTAAAATTCCAAACACACATAAACTCAATTGCATAAGCTAGAAATGTAAAAGCATAAGAATGTGGGTGACCTTGATACGCCTCATTTATTTCTTGAAACCTGGAGGTGGAACAGTTCTGGTCTTTTTGCTTATCTGGGTGCCATTTCTGCAATCACAAAACCAAAAAAGTATCAAACTTTATGAATTGTAACAACTAAAAATCAAAACTTTGAGAAATTCTACAAAACCAGATCGAGAAAAATCACAAACCAGGGCGAGACGGATGTAATTGGAGCGAATGGAATCGTCGGTGGCATCATAATCCACTTCAAGAATCTTATAGTAATCCTAATCAAGCAAAGTAATTACTATTTCATCAGCTGAAAATAGAAAAAAAAATAAAATAAAAAAATGAAGAAACAAGAACAAGAACAGGAACCCTAATTTAGCGGGACAAACCTTGGGTTTGGAGAGCTCCGAGAAGAAATCGAAGTTCAAGTGCGAATCTTGGTCGGTGTGTTGTTGTTGTTCATCGGTGTTGGAGAAACTTGGGTCGCCCCACTCGTCCCACATCATGGTTGGTGTTGTGGTAATGGGTTTGAGTGAATTGAGGTGAAGAGATAATCTACAGAGTCTGAGGTGGTCCTCTGTGTTTCTCTCTGTCTATGGCGAACTGCAGACACCGTAAAATAGCAATACATATATATATATATATATACCCAATTTTATAAATACCAATTTTGTTTGGGGGAAAATAGCAAAATAACAGTCTCTTTTGTTAACAGAAAACAAAAGGTTATGTCTTTCGGAAGACCAGAAATATTTGGTGGGTGGGGAAATCGAAAATTGGGAGGAAAAAAAAAAGATCAAATAGATTTTTTTTTGGAGATCTTTTTTTGAAATTTTGGAGATCTTTTGTTGTGGTTGGTTTTTTTTCCTGGAGTGTTTGCCCATAGATCAATAGACGTGGCATTGTGCAATGCCGGCGGCGACATTTTGTTTCTTTTTTTTTTTGGAAATGGCGACATTTTGTTTCTTAATCTCTGATTTGTTAGGATTGGATTTTTTCTTTGAGAATGATGGAAGGATTAGATTTGAGTAATTCTTTTTTTTTTTTGAATAAAGATTTGAGTAATTCTTATTTGTGACTTCATTTGCCTAAATATGATATTTAGTAAAAGTTATTTTCCTTGCTTGTCAACATCATTCTATGTATCGAAAGATGATTCACGAGAAAAAAAAATGAAGAAAAATGTCAATTTTTCATTTCCTAAATCGCACTCTTCCTCAAGCCTCACTCTTCAATGTTCTCCATGGCATCAAATCCATGGAGCTTTGGCCGGTGGCAATAATCATCCACGAGATTGAGAGTTGGTGATGAGGAGAAAAAAAAAAGTTATTCATATATACTTTTGTTAGTCTCATCTAATCTGTCACAAAAATATATACGTGTTTAGCATGTGAATCACTTCATAAAAAAAATATCATTTCATATCAAATTTCTCCATTTATTTTCTTCCTAAAGATTGACTCTTTCTTAATCCCTTTATTGGACCTCCTCCATGACAACGAACCCACCTGATAAGAGAAGAAAATGTGTATATTATATAATGTTTATTTCCCTATATTTTGTCCCACAAATCCCTCTATTATATAGTATTTATGATTCTTTTGTTTTAATAGGATTGCATTGGACTGATTGGAGCAAAGGAGAAAATACGCATGAAATGCAAAATCGGCAAATTTGCCTATACAAATAAGTCAATTTCAATAGAGCAATGAGAGCAGTTCAAGACGAACTAAATAATGATTCTTATATTGATGAAAGGTCTTAGATGTCGAGTTTCTAGAGCTTTTTACTGTTCATAAATATAATTTTTTTTTAGAAGAAGTTATGGCTGATTTAGTACAAAAAGTTCAAGTTGCACGTGAATCTCATTTTTGACAGGAATTCATGTTTCAAAACCCAAATCACACCGGGAAGCCCAATGACGAGTTTGTGCTTCATATTCCGACTTAATATGGACAAATGGCGCGATTTGGATGGTTCAAATGTGTAGATACCTCTACTAGCATGACTAGTTTGCTATCTCACCAAGCATAAGTAACACCCTCTTTGGGACACCCACAAGCCATGGTGAGGCCCAACCGCTACTTGCATCTTGTAGCCCTATGTTCAAGCTACGCTACGATATCCGAAAGTCGCAAATACGTCGCCGGGAAGCCACCTTCCCGGCCTTGCAAAGTTGCCTTCACAAACATACTTTCTAGACTAGAATAGTGATTTTAGTCATCCCACATCTAAGAAAATGTAAAGGAGAAGCATTCCTTCACCTATAAAAGGAATGTCTCCTCTCACTTAAACACCATCCCATTACATCTCATGTAATCCCCTTTGGGCCGCAAGGCTCGAACACACTAGTTAAGCTTTCAAGTGGACGTAGTCTCCCGCTAAGGCGGGAGACGAACCACTATACTTATTGTGTCGTTCTCTCTCTCTCTCTCTCTTTCTCTAAAGCTAACTAGAGACCCCCGCGGACTCTAACGTTAACAGAATGAGTCATCAAGTTCAATAGCCAATAGGAAAATTCCGCCTAAGCACGCTAATCCTAATGCTTTTAGAATTTGGATTTCCTACATAACAACAAAAAATGAGGCAACCTCTATGCATATAAAAGGTATCCATATGCATCATCTCTCTCTCTCTCTCTCTCTCGCAGCCTATGCTGCGACTTCTTCTTCCCACTCTTCTTTATTTTCTTTATGAGTAACTAAACCATCTTTAGTTAGGGGGTAGTTTTGATGCCCCGAACTCATGATATTTTAATTAGAATTTTTGAGTTATTTTTGCTATGTCTTATGTCAGATGATTGATTAGTTTTGCATGATAGATAACTTTTATATGTATATGTTTTGTGGTGGCCAACACAGAGTATATACATGTAATTAAAGGTAGGATCGATAAAGAAACAACTCACCTAATCATTTTGTATTCTCTGTTTGCTAAGTAGTGATGCTTTTGACAAAAGTTAAATCAATCAACTTGGGTTTGTGACTAGATGGCTTTCATACTAGAATCTTGCCTAATAAACAGTCAAACTTTCATTTGTACTTAATTATTTGAAGCATGTTTAGACTAGCTTGCATTTCTTGACTATGATTTTATGTTTTAGAATGCTTTTGACTTTGAGTGTGTATCACTAAGATCAAATAACTTAAGGAAAGTAAATAATAACTTATGCATGCGTTTCACGGTTTGTTCTTGGGTGTTTTTTTCTCACGATATAGTAAAGGTACTTAGAATAATTAATTGAACTTGATTGTGTTTAGGTGGTGGAAAAATTTGCTTCTAACCATGTAGGATCCCATACTTGCATAGGAGAGAGGAGATGATGCATGTGTTTTATATGTGTAGAGTCACCACCACATAGCAAGACATCTTTTGGGTGGGAGCCCAATAACAAAACCGTGAGGGCGGCGCCCAAAGTGAACAATATCTTACTATGCAGACTAGGCTGTGACAGAATGGTATCAAAGCCACTCCCCGGGACGTTGGGCTCCTAATGGAGTGTATTGGAAGATCCCACATCACCCGGAAGAGAGGAGATGATGTGCCTTATATGTACAGACTTACCTCCCCATAGTAAGACGTGTTTTAGGTGGGAGCCCAAAAAATAACTGTGAGGACGGGAGCCAAAGTTGGACAATATTTTGCTATGCATACTGGGTTGTAACAAACTATCTTCATCCCATTGGTATCTTTCTTAAAATCAAACGTTTTCTTGCTTTAAAAATTCTGTTTTCTAAAACCTCTCATCTTTAGTTCTTCGTTTTCTTTTATTTTCTTTGTTTTCTTGTGTGAAACTTGCATTCCCCTCTAGTCCTTGGCATGAACGATCCCCATTTACTCTATATTATTCTAATGACCATGTCTTGCAGGGGTTAAATTGTGCACTACTTTTAGCGTATTACCACCGAGCTTTGATAGGTAGCAAAAGGTACGGACAAGTTAGTGATGATGGGTTAAAGTCATATATCCATATTTTTCAGACGAAGTGTTGTTGTACGTAAGTGGAATAACAATGGAGAAGTTGAGCTTTATATGGTTTGCTAATTAGATTTTTTTATTTTTTTTGAAAGAGAAGATATTAAATGAAATTGAGAAGTGAGGAGAAAGCATAGAACATAACAAAATGCAAAGCCGCATCTAGCCTAAAAAATTGTGAACCAGACCATATGTCAAAAGGCATCAAACAATGCACTATCAAGGTCATTTGAGCAGTGCAAAATTGTAAACATAACCATTATTGTAACTATAATAGGTGAGAAGACCACCTAAGAGAGATGAGTCGCTCACCGAGATAACGAGAGCGATCAAAGATGTCAAAAACTCGAATAATTGCAAACGAACTTTGAAGAACAAATTCCATGAACCTAGGTCCCAAATTCAAGAGCAACAGTGGGCTGAGGTCTAAATCCAATGCGGAACCCAAGTCCTTTGCCATATCCAAGGTCGACCTGGGGTCCCATGTCTGGATATGAAAATTACACGGATGTAGGATCGGGAACAAAAGACCTCCATACGCAAGGCCGCTCAGTAGTGGTGCTGCCACTCCCCACATCGAAGATCCTGGACTCCATAGCAATTAAATCTATCTGTTTGTGAAGCCCTACCAAAACCAAAGAAGGTTTAAGCCACCACAACACCTCCCCTACATGAGAGTAGCCTTGCCATAGCTTACAACCTTCAAGCAAATTATCATCCTGAGCAAAGCGATAGTGATCACCTCCAATGGGTATTAGAGATGCATGTGAAGAGATCAAATGATAATCCCACACAACTCGACACCGGCCAAGATCCGAAAGCCACCACAATTTAGGCAACAAAAACACTAACACATCAGCTGCCATCAACCCAGACCAATCCATATGAGATCCACCGCATTGAAATTGAACCTTTCAACCGCCCCCTTGTGGCCTCCCTTGCCTGCCACAAACAAGCCTAAACAAATTTTCCATGACAGATCCATATGCATCTACCAAAGGCAAGGGATGGAGCCAACAACGATGGAAAAATGTTGTACTAGACGACAACACACGCGATCGTTTTGGGTGATCGGGATATGTAGAGACATGACCAAGGTCGTGCACAAAGTGCTTGACACTGATGACGGTGTTGCTAGGGTTATTGAGAGCTAGAGGCTTTTTTTTTGTAAACTCAATATGAAAATAACGAAGTTTATTCTTTTCTTAAATTTAGTAAAATAAGTGTTATGTGTGATTTTGCTAACTAGATAGCTATGACAATGAGAAAGAGAAGACATTTGTTAAGAATTAAGTAACACGTACCACATACATTGCAAATCACAGACGTGATGAGTTATGACTTCTCTCTCGTTTACAACTCAAGTTATAGGAGAGTCACGCACAATCTTGTAAATCAGTAATAAATAATGGTACATGTAATACGTCAATAACGATCATTATAAGCTAAATGAGACTCAACTTAGAACCACCGAGGTATTCCATCATTTTAGATCGAATAAATCTGTCGTGAAAATAGTAAGTAGTATATTAGTTCGTGTTGCTTTTTAACGTACCATTGGAAGTATTGACGATAAGAAATGAATTATTCATAGTAACATAGCCCTTGGTAAATAGGAGTAAATTTTTTTAACTAGAGTCAGAGGCAGTAAATTACTACCTTTACACACCGCTTTGACCAAAACTTTTTCCTCTCCGTGTCATAGATGGTGTTTGGCTCCAATTTTGTTGCAGCTGGTCAACAGTCTCTTTTCTGCGCGGGCGTGCCAGCACCGTTCGGGTGCGGTCGTCGGGGGTGTCCCTTGACCTGACTTCTTTCAAGCAATTGTGGACGAGGAGAGCACCAACCTCGTTGTGGGATTCTTTGTGCCTCGTGGCGAGGACTTTTGCTGAGTTTCTTGAAAATCACAATCGATACTCGATGTTGTAGATCGAGCAGAGCGAGAACCACTGGGAAGTGAGGAGAACTTGCTAAAGCGTGACTTTAGCTTGGCTGGGTTGCTAGGGCTTTACCCTTGCTTGGCTGGTTCTGTAACAGTTGTGGTCGCGACACTACCGTCGGCTCCCGAGGAGACTAGGACCGAAGTACGTTGACAGAGGGTTTGGTGGCACTGAAAGTCGGCTTCTGAGAAGACTAGGACTAGGAGTGTGATCACCGCTAAGAGAAAGAGAAGGAGAGGAGTTGCTCTTAGAGAAGTTTGCTCTAGAGAGAACTTAGATCATCTTAGAGATGTTGTTGTTGTATGTGAATGGGTGTTTTAGAATGAGAGGAGAAGGTGTTTATATAGGGAAGAAAAAGAAGAGTGAAATGATGAGTGGAAGAAAAATAATGAAAGTGGAGTATGAAAGTGATTTGTAAAATATGGAAAAGATAGAGAAATGATGAAATGAAAGCAAGGCATGAAGGTGCAAAAACATGGAAGTGATGATGATCTATTAAAGAGATTGTTGTAGAAAAATATATCCAAGGAAAAAAAGAAAAGCATCTAGTTTTCTTCATGTGGGTAGGAAACATGAACATGTGAATATTGAGCTGGTTTTAGGTCAGTTTCTGCCCCTTTATTCCTTCAATTATTTCTCCAACAAGCCTTCAGAATGAGCCTTCGACTTCTTCATAAAAAATGTTCCACTATGAGTGTAGATCATCCTAACAAATTTTCAGAGCTTTATTCCATGCGGTTGGGCTGGAAATGCTGCTGGACCTCTTACAGGTCCAGTTTTCCAGTTTTGCTTCTGTAGAAAATTGGACTGATTTTTTGAAGGCCTTCCACTCAAAACTAGCTCTGGCACTCTTCATAAGAAATGATCCTTGGGCTTTCTAGAATTAATCTGGAAAGTTTTAGCTCATTTAGATTTCATTTGGTTAGTCTGCCGCCCCTCCTTCCTTGTTTAGCTCGGCTTCTCCTAGCCGAAGTAGGAAAATGTGCTAAAGTTGACTTTTCATGCTTCCATGCTTTCATAATAGGCTTTATTTAGCCTCTAAATATATATTTCGAGCTTGTCGACAATATATAGCTTGAGCCACTGACATTGGCTCAATTTCTCAAACACATGCCTTGTTAGGCCAAAATGTTCATTTTGGGTCCAAACAGATGGGTTAGACTTATAGAAGCAACGAGCTTCGTTTTTCCGCGAACGAGAGTAACAGGTGGCCTCTTTTTTTTTAGGGGAATGGAAGACTGATCAATTGATATAAAATCATACGACCTCACTCGGTCAAGCATGAAGGGTACAAACACCCCTCATATTACAATCATTGCTCATTGCTCAACTAGTGCACTGCACATAAAATGACCAACAGGTGGCCTCTTAATTATGATTATGTCATGAGAATCGTGTGCCGTGACTCCATCTCTCTTTCTTTAATAATTAAAACTCGTGACCCTATTCTTTTCTACCCCCGATTCACGACTCTTGACCCTTCACGACACCCCCGAGCCTCCGCCGGCCAAGGACGCCCCCTTAAAACCCCGAATATTCGCTGCCATTTCCGTAATTAAACCCCCAACCCATGCCCATTTCCGTCAACTCCAAGCCAAAAACTACCAGCAAATCAATGTGTGATGGACAGCTCCGCCCGCAAAACCAAAGCCTCCAGAAAAAGCCAACAGATTTTCAACTCCAACTACTTCCTAGCACACAACGCAAACCTTCAAAGACCCACACAGAGAGCTATGGAGTGACTCACTGCCAATTCAACTGTCTAAATTTCTCCGATTGCGGAACCTCCAATGGCTTCAATTTCCGGCATTTGTTCCTCTTCTCCGACTCTCAAGCCGCGGCTGAGGCCGCCGGCGGCGAGTCTATTACGTAAAGACTCCGTTTCGTTTCCGACGGCCCGGCCGAGGCCCGGCGATCGGAGCTTGTTCGCTCAGTCGGTGGCGCGGGAGATCAAGGCCGAGTTGGCAAAGGCTGACGGCGATGGCGCTGTGATTAAGGACAAGAAGAAGAAGGTTCTGGAGAAGGATCCTCGGGCGTTGTGGCGGAGGTACGTGGACTGGTTGTACCAGCACAAGGAGCTAGGGCTGTATTTGGATGTGAGTCGGGTCGGGTTTACCGACGAGTTCGTCGCGGAAATGGAGCCCCGGTTCCAGGCGGCGTTTAAGGCGATGGAGGACCTGGAGAAAGGCGCGATTGCGAATCCCGATGAGGGGCGGATGGTCGGGCATTACTGGCTGAGAGACCCTAAGCGGGCGCCGAAACCGGTGCTCACGGCTCAGATTGAGAACACGCTCGAGGCGCTGCTTAAGTTTTCCGGCGACGTCGTCAGCGGTAAGGTCAGAATTGTAATTTCAAATGTCTGTTTGGTTGTGAATTTTGATTCGGTTAAGTTTGATGGCAATGTTGGTAGAGTGATTGAGGAAATGGTTGATGAGAATTGCAGATTAAGCCGCCGGCTTCTCCGGAGGGTCGTTTTACTCAGGTTCTTTCGGTTGGAATCGGAGGCTCGGCACTTGGACCACAGTTTGTTGCTGAGGCATTGGCGCCTGATGTTCCTCCTCTTAAGGTACATTGATGGTAGATAGTGGGAATTATACTGTAGAGTTATGCAAACTGCATGCAATTGCTTGTAAGGGGAGATTAAGAGAGGTTTACAATAGTTATTTGCTAGTTACCGGTGATATGGATCATACTATCCCCTTGTATTTTGATGAATGTTTGTTTATTAACATTGGATTTTCTTGGCAGATACGATTCATTGACAATACCGATCCAGCAGGAATTGATCATCAGATTGCACAGCTCGGTGAAGAGCTGGCTTCTACTCTTGTCATTGTGATTTCAAAGGTTTGAACCGACGTTTTCTTTGCCATTTTTCTGCTGGTGTGTGCTAATGCTATGATATGAAGTTCTGAACTATGTAGTAAACGCTCCCTGTGAATAGGCATGATGTTGGATCATGAAACATATCTAATAAGCACCTGGTGAATTTACATTATGTTATAGCAAACAATTTTATTCATCCCCACTTTTCGGAGACCACTCTAGGATTATTGGATAAGTTCTCTTAATGTTTCCCTAAATTTTAACTTGGAGCTCATTCAGGGTGCCCCTAGAGAATGTTCTAATACCCTCAGTTTAAAGACAAATAACCCTTAAAGTGTACGATAAGTGAGAGCTAAATTGAGAAAAGATGGAGACAATTCTATCCAGTTTTTTATTCTGTAAATTTTGTTCTTGCTTATTATGTAATGCATGTTTCTGATGTAATATTGATTTCAATCATTTTCAGAGTGGAGGTACTCCTGAAACTAGAAATGGTTTACTCGAAGTACAGAAGGCCTTTCGTGAGGCTGGCCTAAATTTCGCAAAACAGGTTTTGATCTCAGGTTTTTCTTTATGCTTTGTTAAAATTCCATGCTTTGTAGTGGAAATGTAGGAGTCTGTTTGGTGTAATTAGGGCTAGAGTCTAGGTAATATATTAAGTGGTTTGTTGACTAGCTGGATGCTGATTGCTGTTCATTTACTCATTTGTATTTGACAGTGGGATGTTATCATGTTTTCAAAAAGTTATTTATATTTTTGTCACTTTTCCAGTGCCTGATTGACCAATGTGCTTATTTTTCATGTGCATTTTACTCTAGCAGCAGATTTTTTATCGTCTTATTTTAATTGTTTTACGCCATTTATTTCTCATGCTCTTCTGTTTCTGTGTAGGGTGTGGCTATAACTCAAGAAAATTCATTATTAGACAACACTGCTAGAATTGAGGGCTGGTTAGCTAGATTCCCAATGTTTGACTGGGTTGGTGGAAGAACATCTGAAATGTCTGCAGTTGGTCTTCTTCCAGCAGCGCTTCAGGTTGGTATTACAGAATTCCAATTGTACATGATCATCATTCATGTTTTTTAATTTTGTTTATTTACTTGGATGGTTATCTATATTTCATCCTTGTTTCAGGGAATTGACATTAAAGAAATGCTCGCTGGTGGAAAGTTGATGGATGAGGCTAATAGAACCACTGTGGTAAGCATGAGGTTTTTACTTCTGCTTGAACATATTGCTGAAGTTTCTGAATCATAATGTCAGAGTATCTTTTCAATTTTGATTTTGAGTTGTGATTCCTGTCAAGTACCTTTTCGTGGCACATGGGCAAGGTCATCTATGAGGGTTGGTATATTATAAATAATGGAATAATTAATGAAACTATACCTTGTATTGCAATATATGAATCATGTCTTTGGCCCAGCTGCACCATAGCTTCATTGAAGTTTGATTAATGATATTCAGTATATTATATGCCTTACCCTGCCTCCTTTTTTATTTCTGTTTGAAATAGTCCATTTGCACACCAGTCTAGTACTATTATATCTGTTGCCTTTAGCATCAAACCCAATTCTTGTTGTTCTTTGCTGGTGATGTAATTAGTTTTATGTCCTAATAATAAATGATTTTCAAGTCTGAGCTCCAATTTGTAGTTGAATTCCATGAGAAAAAAATTGCGAAACTAATTGACAATAGTGGTTGTGTTGTTGTTTCTCGAGTTTACCCTGACTAAAATAAGCTTGGAATTCGTTCAGGTTAAGAATAATCCTGCCGCCTTGCTTGCTTTATGCTGGTATTGGGCTACTGATGGATTGGGATCCAAGGTATTGTTTGCTCAATCTATGAATGTCTTTAAATAGTGTATTTTTCAGTGTGATTTCTTTATGGTTGGTTTCTTTCTGAAGATATTTAACTGTTTCCCCTTTCGATTTTCTCAGGATATGGTTGTTCTTCCTTACAAGGACAGCCTATTATTATTTAGTCGGTATTTGCAGCAGTTGGTCATGGAATCTATTGGGAAAGAATTTGACCTTGATGGTAATCGGGTATGTGTAGGTTATTCTTTTGTTTGGGGAATATTAATCATCCAGAAAACTCTTAGTTAGGTTGCCAATATCATGTATTTCTAGCATTTTGCATTATAATTGTTTATAATGGTGATTGGGATTCTAGTGTCAAGCTTCCACCAAGTTCTATGAGTCTTTGTTACCAAACCGCTCATAATTTGTATATCTTTATGAATCAATTTGGATCAGAGTTGTTAACTGATCAAGTAAACATGGATTGTTTTCTGAGTTGTTCAGTCTATTTGTTCACTGGATTGCTTCAGTCCATTTTTTCTTTAAGTAGTACTCTCCAATCTCCATCGTTAAGATGGTCCTGCCCTAGATTCTTCATGTGTCAAGACTTTGTAATTTATAGTTTTAGCATGGCTTGAAGCTCACCTTTTGATTTTTCAGGTGAATCAAGGACTTACAGTGTATGGAAATAAAGGGAGCACGGATCAGCATGCGTGAGTTTTCAATTTACTTTATTAGGTTTATCTATATCTTGATGTAAACCATTTCCGAGCCTGATGCACCTGCTTTTGCAGATACATCCAACAACTGAGAGATGGCGTGCACAATTTCTTTGTGACATTCATTGAAGTACTACGAGATAGGCCTCCTGGTCATGATTGGGAGCTTGAACCAGGTGTCACATGTGGTGACTATCTATTTGGAATGCTACAGGTTAGATTCATCACATTAACCAGTTAATGTTATCTGGAGAAGAGATTTTTCAGTTTCCTTGTACTTTTCTATTTTAAAATTCCTGCCTATCTAAAATTAACTTCTTACAGGGAACACGATCGGCTCTTTATTCTAATGACCGAGAGTCGATTACGGTTTCTGTGGAAGAAGTGACACCTAGATCTGTAGGTGCTCTTATAGCACTTTATGAGAGAGCGGTTGGGATTTATGCCTCACTTGTCAACATTAATGCATACCATCAACCTGGTAAGTAAAACTGTTTTGACCATCCTTGGGTTTGAAATGAGAGATAAAAGGGATTTTTTTTTGTTTTTGTTTTTTTGCTCAGTGCATTATGCATTTGTATCTGATATTGTTAACTGAGTTCACCTAAAATGTCTGACCGGTGATTTTTCTTTGATCTGTCTTTGTTAATCCTACATGTATTGTTGTTTCAGGTGTGGAGGCCGGGAAGAAAGCAGCCGGAGAAGTATTAGCTCTTCAGAAACGGGTTTTATCCGTACTTAATGAGGCCAGGTGTGATGTCAATTATACACTCTTTTTGTGCATTTGTTCTGAAATAAGGAGTTGTTGCAATTCTTAGTTATATTCTGGCATATAATCTTGTATTTTTACAAGAAAGGGAAAGAGCAATTTGCTTCGGAACAAAATTTGTTGTTTAACGGACATCCTAGTATTGAAATAATGTTCTCTGATTTGTGAAGTGTTTTCAAATGTAGCAAAAAGAAAAATGTGGAAACTTTTACATGCTATACTTCTGAGAATGTGACAACAAATCATATTTTAAAAAGATTCTTACAGGCAAAATCTGGAATGTTACGAAATCTATAGGAAAAAAGGCACTTTGCTTTGGACCAAAATTGGCGTCACATCCTTGTATTTTTGAGTGCAGAAGTTTTCTTACAAATATGGCAAAAAGATATGCTACTAAGAGAATGTGACCACTTATCATTATTTGTGTTATCGAAAAAAAAAAAAAACTTGACCATTATTTGGAAAACAGACAAGGGGCATGAGGGGAATGAGGGGACCGCTTCTAAAATGTGACATATGCTAAAGATATGACTGAGTTTGTCTTGTTTCTAACCATCACCACTTACCCTCCTTTTGTTTTCAGCTGTAAAGAGCCTGTTGAGCCGTTGACACTAGACGAAGTAGCTGATCGGTGCCACGCTCCTGAAGATGTATTACCAGTTTTCTGTTTCCATCCTTTTTTTTTTTTTTTTTCCCATTTGCTAACGTACTTACCTAATTGCTTTGCTTGCTTCAGATTGAAATGATTTACAAGATCATCGCTCACATGGCGTCAAATGACAGAGCTCTTATTGCTGAAGGCAGTTGCGGTTCACCACGGAGCGTCAAAGTTTTCCTCGGCGAGTGTAATGTGGAGGCATTATATTGATTTCTTTCATCTCCAATCTCCATGTGCCATAGAAAAACAGAACAGAGCAGAACAGAGAGTACATCTCCATGTGCCATAAACGAAGAGATCATCTCCATGTATTAGCAAGCATTATTTAATTTCAGTCCCATAGTATCTTTGTTAATTTCAGAATCGAGAATCTGGTTAAATTAAGCTTGGAAATAAAATTCAAGTGCGAGGCTCTGTCATTCGACCGTTGTCACAAACTACAGTTTCTAGACGTTATTGGGGAATAAGCTGGTTTAACAGAAATATTATACAAATTAATCTTGGGGTCATAATCTTCATTCTCTGTCAACGTTGTCTGCTCTGCTTGTTGCTTTCACATGGTTATGGCTATTGGCCTTTAAGGGTTATCAAAACTCAAAAGCTTTTATTAGGAACTAGATCTCTAGCGCCTCCCGTACTAATGGATGATTTCCGTTACCTCTACGTATTTGAATGTATAATAAGTAGGTTTATTTCTATGTACCATCCACAATCACTATATTCTTTTCTGTCTATGGCCTTTCACTAATAGATGATAAATATAGTATTTCGCTTCAGGGGTTTGACTCAAAAAAAAAAAAAAAAAAAAAAACAACTCAAAAGCTTTTATGAATTAGCCCACGTATTGTATTTTCACATATTTTTTTTTAAATGTGGATTTCATTAAACACATGCCAAGATGGCTATTACATATCATTTTGCTGCCTTCAACTAAACAGATCAAGAAGTTGTAGTAGAAGAACTACTATGATAGATTTGGAAATTAGATATTACCATTGGGGTAAGTCAAATTTTCAAAATACTATCATTCATTTTTTTTTTTGGATTTATAATCAAGATAACTATGTGGCATTGTCGAAAAACCTTTTTTTTTTTTTTTTTTTGGAGAAGGTCAAAAACCTTATTTAGAGCAAATAAAAAAATTACCACACCCTTAGCCTTATAATAATACTAGCTTGCATTTTGTTTGATATGGCTTATACAAAATTTAAAATGTGTTGTATTTAAGGGTCAACTGTGTTCTTTAAACATTACAACTTGTTCTTAGAAGGCTTAATATGCATATGATCTTTATGGATTTGATTGAGGTACTTTGTATTTCTTACTCGTTACTTTGTATTTCTTACTCGTTTTTTATGAACACAGGTCGGACAAGGCCATAAGAAGTCGATTCTATATTGAAATGTGTTGAGCCGACTTATATCCTACTTATTCATACTCTTACCCATTCCGTCAATTTCAAAATATTACATGATTATTCATTGTAAAAATAAAAAGAAAGTGAGAAACTATTTGAGAATGAAAAATGATGGGATTTTATCAACAAATAGTAGACAATTTTTTTTTTTTTTTTGTTATTTGTATACCTAAATATTGAAAACTATTTAAAATTAAAATATGTTTTTTTGATACAAAATTAAAAAATTAAAAATTAAAATATGTTGCAAGGATAATCATGTTTCGTCATAGGGACAATGATTGACAAAGTGGAAACAGAAATATTTAACCCACTACTTGATCATTTTGTATCGTATTGATATTTAACCCACTACTAAAATTATATTTCATGAGCACCCCATTCAACAAAACAAGCCAGGAAAATCTCAACACTCTCCTCCTCCTCCTCCTCCTCAAGATCAATTGATGGGTTATTCAAGGACCCATCACCATTATCAATCTCCTCCTCTGCCCCTAGAATCTGACCATCACAAGTCGGATCGAGCAGTAACTCGTCCGCTGAGAATATTAATTCCGGATCTGTAAATTCAAACTGCTGATCTGTCGGATCGAGCAGTAACTCGTCCGCTGAGAACATTAATTCCGGATCTGTAAATTCAAACTGCTGATCTGTCGGATCGAGCAGTAACTCGTCCGCTGAGAATGTCAATTCCGGATCTGTAAATTCAAACTGCTGAAGAGCCCTCTTCTTCTTCTTCTTCTTCTTTTCAATATCCGCCTTTTGCTTCCTCAACGATTTCATCTTTCTGACACCAAATGCCCCAGAGCGCACCAGCCTCATCTCTTTATTGATCGAAACAAACGGACAGAATCTGGAGGAAAAATGGCACAATGCGAAATTGCAGAAAAGAAAACTAGGGTTTTGGCAAAACGATGAACAGAGAAACTGAGAAATAGAAGGTTTGATTTGTGTGTTATATATAGACAGGCCTATCGGGTCGGTTGCCCGAAAACCACGCGTAAACTCCACGCGCTAATCCAACTGTAACAAAGGCCTTTTGGGCCTCTGATTTGAGCCCAAAACATTTGATTTTTGTAATTTCCCAAGAGAAAATGGAATAAGATATTTTAATTGGTACGCCAATTTCTAAAAAACAAAATGGAAATGGTGAAGTTTTTTTTTTTTTTTTTTTTTTTTTTTGAAATTTCTACAGTGCATATGCTTCATGTTACATAACATCATCTTAGCCATTGGTGTTCCTAAGACTCTAATATTTTAACTTGGTAGCATAGACTATAATTAATTTATAATATTTTTCAAGTAATATTAAATATTATACTGTTTATTTATTCTCAAAGTCACAAAATAAAAATTTTAAAGCTATAAACTAATTACAATTAGCTTTCATTGCCTATTTTGATTTACCTCTTGTTAGGGAAATTAGAATCCCTCCCGTCAAGGCTCACAGAGTAGACCGATAGAAAAGTAAACAAACCACAAGACAAGCGACAAGAGGACACCGAGATTTAATGAGGTTCAGCATAAATACATGCCTACGTCCTCCCAAGAGATACATGTTCTTCACTGTGAGAATAATTACAGTACAAGATACAATTGAGCTAAATCACCATAACCCTTGTACACCCACACTCATAGAATTTCCCAAGAACTCACTCTCACCCAAGAGCTGTATTCACTCTTGACATCTCTGCTCCCTTACCCAAGAGATATACACTCTCTTGTCGATGATCGCATGCACCGACCATGCCTTGGTTTACTACCCATGCCCTCTATATATAGGCACCCCAATTATAATCCAATTGGTAGTAGGAAAACCAAACCTTCTTGTACAGGAGAAAGATCCTATTCCTGATAGGAATAAACTTTGACATCAACCATGTCCAATTAGGAAGACTAACCAAATCCAACTAGGACTTGCCTTTCCTAATTAATTCTCATCACATCCTAACAATCTCCACCTTGATGAGAATGCCATGCAAAATTACCTTGCACCATCTTTAACCATTGGCCTTTTTTTGTACCAGCAACACATAGCCTGAATCAATTGTGGTCCTCCCTGATTCGTAAAGACCAATCCTATGTGTAACTGCACCGAGTCAACAATCAACAACTGACTTTGAAGAGGGACCTCAAAACAACCCCTTCCCTAGCAAAATTTCCTTCTCACCATCATCTGAACTAGGAAACTTGTCAATGATGTTGTTTGGCTCCAGTTTTGCTGCAGCTGGTCAACAGTCTCTTTTCTGCGCGGGCGTGCCAGCACCGTTCGGGTGCGGTCGTCGGGGGTGTCCCTTGACCTGACTTCTTTTCAAGCAATTGTGGACGAGGAGAGCACCAACCTCGTCGTGGGATTTTTTGTGCCTCGTGGCGAGGACTTTTGCTGAGCTTTCTTCTTGTTAACACAATCGATACTCAATATTGTAGATCGAGCAGAGCGACATCACCGGGAAATGTTGAGATCTTGCTAAAGCGTGACTTTAGCTTGGCTGGGTTGCTAGGGCGTTACCCTTGCTTGGCTGGTTCTGTAACCGTTGTGGTCGCGGCACTACCGTCGGCTCCAGAGGAGACTAGGACCGAAGCACGTTGACAGAGGGTTTGGTGGCACTGAAAGTCGGCTTCTGAGAAGACTAGGACTAGGAGTGAGATCACCGCTAAGAGAAAGAGAAAGAGAGGGAGAGGAGTTGCTCTTAGAGAGGTTTGCTCTAGAGAGAACTTAGATCATCTTAGAGATGTTGTTGTTGTGTTGTGAATGTGTGATTTAGAATGAGAAGAGAAGGTGTTTATATAGGGAAGAAAAAGAAGAGTGAAATGATGAGTGGAAGAAAAATAATGAAAGTGGAATATGAAAGTGATTTGTAAAATATGGAAAAGATAGAGAAATGATGAAATGAAAGCAAGGCATGAAGGTGCAACAACATGGAAGTGATGATGATCTATTAAAGAGATTGTCTTGAAAAATATATCCAAGGAAAAGAAGAAAAGCATCTAGCTTTCTTCATGTGGGTAGGAAACATGAACATGTGAATATTGAGCTGGTTTTAGGTCAGTTTCTGCCCCTTTATTCCTTCAATTATTTCTCCAACAAGACTTCATTATATTCCTTCGACTTCTTCATATGAAATGTTCCACTATGAGTGTAGATCACCCTGGTAAAATTTCAGATTTTTATTCCATGTGGTTGGGCCGAAAATGCTGCTGGACCTCTTACAGGTCCAGTTTTCCAGTTTTGCTTCTGTAGAAAATTGGGCTGATTGTTTGAAGGCCTTCCACTCAACAAAAGTTCTTGCACTCTTCATAAGAAATGATCCTTGGGCTGTCTATAATGGATCTGGAAAGTTTCAGCACATTTCGATTTCATTTGGTTAGTCTGCCACCCCTCCTTCCTTGTCTAGCTCGGTTTTTCCTAGCCGAAGTAGGAAAATATGCTAAAGTTGACTTGTCATACTTCCATAGTAGGCTTTATTTAGCCTCTAAATATATATTTCGAGCTTGTCGACAATATATAGCTTGAGCCACTGACATTGGCTCAATTTCTCCAAGACACGCCTTGTCAGGCCAAAATGTTCATTTCTTATGATCCAAACAGACGTCTCTGTTGTACCCCCAAACGAGACTCGCCTATGCGCACTCCTGTTTCCCAATATCCATCGAGGTCTGACATACCAGATGATACCTACCACACTGTTCTCCCTGTATGAGGACTGTACCGCCATGTGTGATTTTTCCGCTCCACCTGCTATAAACACTTATAGCCCTTGGAAACCAACTAGCTCCTGAATATCAAATTCCTCTGTAACTTTGGGACATCGTCACACCACCCAAAGTACGCCAATCCCAAATCTAATATCCAGTCAAGAACATGTGTCACCTATGGAGATTGTGAGAGCATCTCCATATGAAAATCGGTTTCTGCTACAGCAATGCCATCCAAGCCTTTCGCTTCATATGACCCTAGTCACGACGCTTGTAGCATCCCTACCTCTGGATTTAGACCTGCTATGATCACTAAATCCCCTACAGTTTTCCGTGCATTATTCGCTGTCTTCTCCGGTTTCACATCCTTTCCCTTCAACACTTTACTAAGCCCTGTTGAACTAGGATGTCTTTCACTCACTTACACCCAAAGAGTGAAACTTCCTTTTCTGTCAAACTACTCCACCTCAAACTATGAGGCAATACCTGAAGCCATGACGAACAACCACGATCAACATGCAAACCTTCGGCGAACGAATACCACGAACGACGAACAAGCACGATCGCTGACACCACGAACCACCTTAGTGAGATATACACTCTCACCAAGCATCATTCCCTTGAGTCATATCTTGGTCTCTTGCAACTCCACCTTTAATTAGGATTTTTTTCTGAGTCTGGCTCGCACCACTTAGCCTCCGAGTCACTCCACCTATCGACTACCTTCGATTAGGACTTTCTTGAGTTTTTGACCCACTCCACGTTGCTAGAAATTTTCCCCGAGCTGGCTCCACCTAATGCACTTTGAGTTAACACCTTAACCATGTAACTGACTCCACCTGGAATGATGAGGTGTCCCAGCCGAACCTTCGGCTCTAATACCACTTGTTAGGGAAATTAGAATCCCTCCCGTCAAGGCTCACAGAGTAGACCGATAGAAAAGTAAACAAACCACAAGACAAGCGACAAGAGAACACCGAGATTTAATGAGGTTAAGCATAAATCCATGCCTACGTCCTCCTGAGAGATACATGTTCTTCACTATGAGAATAATTACAGTACAAGATACAATTGAGCTCAATCACCATAACCCAAACCCATAACCCTTGTACACCCACACTCATAGAATTTCCCAAGAACTCACTCTCACCCAAGAGCTGTATTCACTCTTGACATCTCTGCTCCCTTACCCAAGAGATATACACTCTCTTGTCGATGATTGCATGCACCGACCATGCCTTGGTTTACTACCCATGCCCTCTATATATAGGCACCCCAATTATAATCCAATTGGTAGTAGGAAAACCAAACCTTCTTGTACAGGAGAAAGATCCTATTCCTAATAGGAATAAACTTTGACATCAACCATGTCCAATTAGGAAGACTAACCAAGTCCAACTAGGACTTGCCTTTCCTAATTAATTCTCATCACATCCTAACACCTCTGCCGGGTGTGATCATGTTGATATGGTTCTGGACACCATCTCAAGTAGAGTGATTGATGCAAAAAATTTCACCCTTTTACGAAGAAGGAGATAGTGATCACATTATAGCAAATGGCCTCACAAAAGTCACCAAGTCTTTATTGGATGCATGCATTGTTTTTCCAGAAGTACTGGCACATTGTAGCCAAAGAGACAAGTCAGTTATGTTTCTGAGGGCTAAATGAAGGAATGGATCTTGGTACTATTAATTAATCATACCCACTACAAAAATATTCCAAACAAAATCATAATAATTATAAAATAAAAAATAAAAAAATACAGATCTATATTTAGGGTACTCTATATTTCTGCCTACATAAGAGAAAGAGAAGTATAACGAAATAACTCTATATAACCGTGTGTGAGGAGGTTCGAGGAAATAGAATCAAACTCGATCAAAACCATTTTTCAAAGTACTCGTCTTTTGCAGATAGGTAATTATTCTCCTCTGTAATTACTGACAGTCGTCAACTCGTCACAGTCCTTCTTACACTCTGCTCCTTAAATGTCTGCGTTCTATGGAAACTACAAAATGTAGGTTATTTATAGGTCCTGTCTGATATCTGCTGGAATAGAATTCTTGGTTTTGAAATGCAAACACTTGAGAATACTTATTAGACTAATCCATCAGAGAAAGAAATTCCGAACTTTTGTAACTTTAAACCGGCCATCCAATGTGCAAGTACAACTTCATGAACTTTTTTTTTTTTTTACAAGTCAGTACTATTATTAATTTGATTCCAAAGATTTCCCAGCCACAACATGTCACTAATATTCGATCGATAACCTCTACAATGTCATATACAAGCTTATTTCAAACACAATTGTGAATCAAATTAATGAAAATTCTATTTGAAACTATTCATTCAATTATTTTTTTTTTGAATCAAACCCCGAAGGGCAGCAATATATTCATCTCAAGCCAGAATGACAATTACATACCCTTTCGCTGCCATCAACAGACAGACAATAAGATGTGTTAATACCCACAGTGGTACATAGACTTTGTCCATTCACTAGACATCAAATACATAGAAAAAGCGGGTCTCTTCCTTCGGTACCACTCCAGAAGATTCGTTAAAAGCACACAGCTGTGCATAGTTCCCTAACAAATAGAGAACTATTGGAAATAGACTAAGCTACTAACATAGAGTTCCCTAAACAAAGGGAAATAATAGAAAAATCTGACCTAATAGGAGCCCAAAAGGCCCAAGAAAAGTCAACCTAAGGCCCAAAGAAGTTGGTCAAGCTCAGTTCTCCACCCCTCCTCTTCACTTCTCCTTGCGTTGCAACCTTCCACCGCCGCAAAGCAGTCTATCGCCGGATGACCCACCCCAGCAGCTAGCCGCCGTGACGCGCCAAACACCACCGCCCCGCCGTAAACATCCGGTTCACTGCCACGAAGCCACATCGCGACGGCTTGGAAGCGCCCAGTCCGACTCTAAAAGAATTCGGATCCCAGCCCCCCAAGCCACCAGCAAATCGCTCTCGATGTCAGCACCACCACCATCAGCTTGCCCGGAAATCGTGGTTGCTCCTCCACAGAGCTTCGATCCGGAGAAGAACTACGTCAACCAATCTCGCGCAACACCTCAAGCCAACAATCCCACAGGGCTATGGACTATATTGCATTCATCACCCATCAGGCAGCACCACGACGTCGGCGAGGCGATGCCAGATTGCCACCAGACGAGAACGAAATTTCAGAAATCAGCCGCCGCTACAAATAAGGTTTTTCCGCTCCCAGCAGTCGAGAGCAAAAGATCTATAAACTATTCATTCAATTAGAACACAAACAAGTGGTTATAACCATAGAATGGTTTTAAAGCTAGATATTAATAATGCATATGATCGAGTTGAATGGATTTTATACATCTTAATTCTATCTTTTCTGTTAATTTTTTTTTCTCTAATTTGTTATTGTCTGTTTTTTTTGTCCAAAAAAATTGCAATTGCACCCTCACTGTCATTCTTTTAGCAAACAAAAATGAAATATAATAGGGTGTTTCTATTTGAACCCAGCAAATTTCTTAGTATACCCAGCAAATAAAAAATTCTCCTATATTTTCCAACTTTGCCCTCGTTATAATACACCCAGCAAAGTTTTTCTCGTCTTCTTCTAGTTTAATTTGATGCTAGTGCATACCCAAACAATCATCATTAGGTTTGCTATTAATTGTTTGCCGACGACGACCTGAAACAAAAGAAACACCGAGATTGAGGCGGTTCCTATTGCCCTTGAAGTCTTGAACTGAAACCACCGAGGGTCTTGAACTGATCTTTCCCAGAAATCCATCAACACTCCATTTGGTGAAATTCTCTAACTGAAGTAAAAACAGCCATGTTTCATGTTGGCATGATTTCAACAGTTGAGTAAATTCCAATTAGCTTGTTGAGGATTTTCATGGTTTAGGTTATTTTCTCTAGATGAAAGAATTCCATGTCAAGAGGAAAATACCATTTGAGATCCAATTGATCAAAAGCGAGTAATAGTGCCCACTGCCCAGTAGCTATCAATTGCAACTATATAAGAAGGAACTCTCCATAAACATCTAGATGCAACGAAGAAAACTAAGTTTCATCAAGAATCAAGTGGGCGTATGATTGCACTGCACTAAACTTTCATTGATGAAAATATATATGTCCATCTAGTTGGCCAATTGGAAGTCTGGAACTATTAATCTATATTTATGGGCCAATGATCGGAGCCTCGGAGGGAGAACACAAACTGTGGTTCTTCGAAAGAATTGAAGCTATGTGGAAGTGGAATCATGATGATGGAAGTTGGTGCTGGGTTCTATTAGGGGTAAAGTTGGAAATAAATGGTAAACTTTTGTGTGCTGGGTATACTAAGAAATTTGCCAAGGCCAGGAAATATATATTATTTATATTATTTACTTTTATTTTTATTTATTTACAATATATCAAATGAAATCCAATGGAAATGGGCTTGCTTCCTATCCAATGGGCCTTCCCTTTGATTTTGTCCATTTAATATGTCTCTTGTGTAAACATATATAAAGAGAGCAAACTAGAGCCTTGTCTCCAATGTGGGATCATCTCCCACATTTTCCAATAGGTTCTAACATGCCGCACCCACCATGCAGCAGAGGTTGCGCAACCAGGAACTCTGCCTCAACCATCTTGCAAAAATTTAGAGCAGCAACCTTTCAAGCACCTTCCGAGCAATAGCATGAAGAAAAGATCCCGTCTGGTCGGACACCACACCCCGACTAGGCCATAGGCTTGCCCCGAGGGGGAGCCGCCGGACGAGACATCGAGATTGGAAACTTTAAAACCCTAGATCTTCCGAGTTTTTTTTAGCAAAGTCGTCTATCTTCTATTTTCACATTTCATTCCTATTTGATTCCATTTTATTATAACTTTGATTAAATTTTCTTTCTAAATTTTATCCCAATACCATGTTTTGTTTTAATAGCATAACTGAATTTTCGAATTTAACTCAAAGCCTACCAGTTCTGCTAATAAACCACATAATCATGAGTAGTGACTGATTCAAAATTTCAAATACCTATTTTTTTGTTTTTTTTTTTATTGGTGCAAGATTCAAATATTTTTGAAAATATGAGATAGTAGATATTGACAAAATAGTCTCAATGATCAAAATGGTCCAAGAGTAAGGACGGGGATTGGAAAGGACAACTATGGAATGAGAGTTCCAGGGACTCAATAATTCATGTCACTGTCAAATATCCAATTCCAACTGTCAGCCTACTTTTGCTTCACTAAGCTCTGCATTATTGGCTTAAATTTTAATCAGTGCACTGCTGGAAGTCGAAGATGGCCGGGTCCTTAATAGGGAATAAATACATTGAATATGACCGGTGAAAAGGAGATTAGTGTTTTACTTACTAAACAAACATGAAATCAGAGTTATAATGGAGAAATATTTTTTGATACGATACATCACAAAAGAACTTTTAGATTTTGAGAATAAATACACTGAATATGACCGGTGAAATAGATATTAGCGTTTACTTATTAAACAAATATGAAATTAGAGTTATAACGAATAAATATTTTTCGACATAGAGACATTACAAAAGAACTTTTGGATTTTGACAATGCTGCCATTACCCTATTAATGGAATAGGGTATGTGTTAATGGATTGACCTATTTGTGGATGAAAGCATAGCTACTTATATGAAGTCTCTAGCTGGCCGTATTTAATCAATTGAAGTTTACGGCTGGCCAAAGTAGAGCCTCAATTTAATGATATGAGATACGCGCTGGTCTTTTGAAATTTTATCCATACTCATATTTTTTTTACGATTCTTTCATTACTTTATCGTTAAAGAAAAACTCATTAATAAGATTAAGTTACATAAGAAATAAGAATATGAGAAACCAATCAATTTGACGGATTCTTGGTCCATTTTACATCTCAATGAAAATGTAGTTAATTGGTTTGCTGCATTCTTACAAACTCGAGACACATACTTGCAAGTTGCAACAAACCTCATAAGAAACAATCTGAGAGTATCCTTTAGTAGATTCTCTTCAAGAGTTAAGCCAAACTCCTCTTCTCAAACATGAGAAACAACATACGATGCATCTGACTCTCCAATAGTAGAAGAGAAGCATAACTCAAAGTGCCATTTCTCTACTCTTTGAGCCCAACATTTTCCATATACTAAAAAACAGAAAAGGAAAGAAAAATCTAAATCGTTCCCCTAGTAACAGACGGTAAAAAAGTTAGCGAAAAAAGTTAACTAGTAAAAAACAAGGAAACAAAGAGGACCGAGGTTGGCGGTGTTTGACTCAGGACTGTCTTTGCACGTGGTCCCCACCCCAAGCCCATGCTCTCCAGTAGGCAATAGCTTAAGTGTTAAGGTATAGTATAAATCCCCTAATTTAATTAATCAACTAATCTTTCTCCGTCAAGTAATTAATTAAAGTAAAATTCCAAAAAAGAAAAAAAAAATGGGGATATTCTTTATTCAAATTAAAGTTGCTTCCCCAATGATTCTATTTTTTCCATTTCACACACGGAACCAAAAATAGGTCAGAAATAAGAAAAGCATGGCCGTGCGGGGACCCCACACACCATGTGAGTGGATTCTAGTTTAGCGGGAAATAGATTAGATGACTAAAGAAGCGTGTCCCCACTACAACGTTCGACTTTGGAGATTAATGTCTTTTTTTATTTTTTTTTTTCCTTAAAAAAAAAAAAACCTAACAAAACTCGCACGCCGAAAAGCAACAAGAACCGGGAGCGGCTCCGGTCTGCCACGTCATCTTTCCGTTACAAGTGCGCTTTATTCTCGGCATCTTCATTAAAATTCTGCATTATAGTCCGAGTTCACTCCCCAAAACGACGCCGCTTGGTTCTCTCTAATATTATTCTCACTCGACCTGGCCTAGATTTGCTGGGACTTTTGATTTTTGAAATCCCAAAAATGAAAAATCCGGAACTTAAAAAAAAAAGTGGTAATAAAAAAGGAAATTACCAGTTCACAAGTGTGACTAAAAACCTACAGAGAAAGAGAGATCAGACTTCAAGTTAGGCATATGTCCCATTTTTGCCACAGCTCAAAGAACCAAAATTCAAGGGGTTCAATTATACACAAGAAGCTTTTGGCAGAAGCCAACTTTCTTTCTTTTTTTTTTTTTTTTTTGGTCTTCCAAAATCTCTAGCATTTAAGTTGATCTCCTTCACTCTCTCTCTCTCTCTCTCTCTCTCCTCTCTGTTTCTCTGTAACCCTTGTCTTCTGCATTGTTGTTGTTCTGTTTTTTTTCACTAGCCCAAACCCACAAGTTGGATTCATATGTGAGTTTTGTGTTTTTTTTTTAGTGTTTTGGATTTTGGGGTTTTCTGGTTTTTTTTGTTTGTGGGTTTTTGAATTTTTTTGGGTTTTGGGTGCAGGTAAAGGAGAAGAAACCCAGAAGATATGTTCACTGAAGGACTGGATAGGAGCGCCCTTCGTTGGGTTAGAGAGGTCTGCTTCTTCTTCTTCTTCTTCACATTCTCATTACCCCTTTTTCTTTTGATTTTGAATTTTCTGAGTTTGTGTGAAATGGCTTTTTGGTTGTACTATTGCTTTGAGTGAATGCTACTTCTGCTTTTTTGTGTTCTAGTGTTATTAGGATCTGGGTTTGTGTGTACATAAACTTGAACTTCAACTTGAACATTCTTGTGTTGTTTGGAATTGATATTTAGTGTGTGGGTTTTGTTGTTAATCAGAAGAAGGAAGTTCCATTCTCTGCAACTTCCAATTTGGGATCCAGAATTGATCCGATTACACATATTCGGAGTGGTAGTGGAGGCAGAGGATTTGGGCTCCCCCCGCAGGCTAAATTTAGAAGTGGGCACTTGCCCTCCAATGCCATACCCGTTTCTCGGGCAATTCCTGGTGATGAGGATGAAAGTGGGTCTGCTTCTGATAATGACAGAACCACTGATTCAGAAGACGGCGTGTATGGGGGTAGATACTCACTGGATTCATCACCGCAAGATGAGAGGATTCCAAGTGCCGCTAGTGCTCATAGGTATGGGAAACCGTTGAATGGGCAACCACATTACGGCAGTGATTATATGTACTCGGATGTTAGTTCATCGATGGACACTGTTGTGGGGAGACAGAAGCCTGTGACGGAGAGGATGGCGAGGGGGAATGAGAGGTATCCGGTTGGGCAGAATGGTTATGCTGAGGATGAGTCATCTGATTCAGCTGCGAGCTCAGAGTTTTCTACTTCGCAAGCAGGAGGAGGAAGTATCAACAGTGCGGTGCCACGTAGTAGAGCTTATGCTTCGGAAGGATATGCCTCGAGTGTGCAGTCAAAGAGGAACTTGGGAAGTACTGCTGAAAAGGTTTGTATTGCTTTAATTGTACTAGCATTGTTGTTTGACATCAAAAGGAGCATTCTGTTGAAGTCCTACATGAGGCATTTAAATCCTAGTTTCCTATTAGTTGATAAATGGTGGATACCATGCCTTTGTTTATGTTATATGTCAGAAAAGCAAAATTGTGCATGAGTCTACTATGATACTGATGCTCTTACTATTTTCCAGGGTTTGCATTCCAGAAATCTGCAGAGTGAAAAGTTATCTGACGACGATGACGTTCCCAGTGCACCACCATTTTGTGGTGCAGCTCAGGAAATTAAACAGGACAATGAGAAAAGTCCATCTAGAATACCTAGGACACAACATACAACCTCTTCGTCAGACCAATTTGTAAGGTATGTATGTTATTTCAGTGTCTCTAGTTTCAACAAATGGCATCCTTTAATGCCTAAGCTTAGAAAGCATGCGAGACTTTTGTTTTCCCAAACATATACCCTTGAGGCATACTGCTATTATTTTTATGTTTTCCAAAAAAGAGTTGCACATTCATACAAACACATGGTGCACACACAGATATATAACATTTTGGTAAGCGACCAACTCATTTATTGTCTGTTCACAGAACTACTGATACTTCCGAAGCTGCTGTGTCCTCATGTCCAGCTCGCGTTCCCACATTTTATGCAAGGTATCTCTAACCAATACGATAACTGCAGATGGTGTATATGCTGTTAACCTTAGTTTCCACCATATAAGAGTTTATTGACTGTGCTTGTGCTTTTTTGTTAATCAATACCAGTGCTCTTGGGCCATGGCACGGTGTCATCGCGTATGATGCATGTGTGCGTCTTTGCCTTCATGCTTGGGCAATGGAGTGCATGGAAGCTCCCATGTTTTTGGAAAATGAATGTGCTCTATTACGAGATTCATTTGGGTAAGTCTACGCAAATTCTTGCTCTCAATTTAGTTCACCTTTTGATACTTTCTTGGACTAGATCCTGTTGCTGTGTCCCAAGTTTTGGGGATAAATCCTCGCTTGAATTCATAATGTAAACACATTTTGCTGAACTGCTGCACTAGGTAATTCATTGCTCTGTGTTCTTTTGTGGTGCATTATCAAAACATCATACTTTTTTGCAACTTTGTATTTGGCTGAATGCTAAAAGTAAAAGGTTAGGTAACAATGGTATATAGAAAATTCGAATATCGTGGAAGACGTGAACAATGTTTTGATCTGACTAGTTGGTGTCCTGTATTAATGCTGAAAACTTGACACTTCAACTGTACTTCCATAATATAGAAAGATACGCTGCATGATCTGCAAAACTGTCTTGAATTTTATCTTTTCCACTGTTGACACTTCTAATCTTGTTATAACCTTGTTAAAACTGTAGTTTACGGCAAGTGCTTTTACAATCAGAGGAAGAGCTGTTGGCGAAGCGCACTTCAGAGCTTGCCAGTGAGAAAGCTGCTCCAAAACCTAAGAAAATAGTTGGGAAGATGAAAGTGCAAGGTAGTATTTCATGCCAGTTTTTGTATTCTTACTGGTCAGGTCCCTAGTAATGAGACCATCCTGAATTTTTCATCTGCAGTGCGTAAAATTAAAGTGGGTCTGGAGCCCCCTACTGGATGTAGTATTACTGCACTAAGGCCACCAGTTATCAAACTGGACGCCATTCGATCTCGCTTCTCCAGCTTACAGTCTACAATCACTTCTGGATGGCAAGCCCTTCGGAACATTCGTGTTGCACCTCGTATACCTGCAAATGGTTCTTTTTCACGTCAAAGTCTGGCATATGTGCATGCTGGTACTCAGTATATAAAACAGGTGTCTGGACTCTTGAAAACTGGAGTAACTACACTGCGCAGCAGTTCGTCCTCATATGAAGTTGTGCAAGGTAAGAGAATGGAAAGCTTCATGCTCTCTCTCTCTCTCTCTCTCTCTCTCTCTCTCTCTCGTGACCCTTTAGTTCAACTTACCTGAGGGAAACCCATGACTATAGATGTAGTAGATACAAAACAAACTACATAGTCCAATGTTTTCCTACAATTTTTATACTATAATTGGCAAATCCATATATCCAGACAATCTTAAAGGTTTTAAGAATTACCTATCATTTAAAATATTATATCCTTAGAGTATGTAACAAATTGTTCTTTTATGTCTGGGCAATTAACTTCAGGAATTTATAGTCTGCTTATTAGGCAGCCTTATTAACTTCTTGTTTTCATGATACAATTTTTCTGATATATACTGTTATATCATCAATTCGGTAGCTATAAATTTTGACTATCTTCAAATTTTGTTTTTAATGAAAAACGCTTACTGTTAATTGGAATCAGAAACGTACTCTTGTCTGTTGAGACTGAAAAGTTCAGCTGAAGAAGATGTCATCAAAATGCAAGCTGGATCTGGTGAAACTCACGTCTTGTATGTTATCTTGTCCCTATTGTTTTTTATTTATTTAATTTTTTTTTTAACTTGTTAATAAACTATATCTGCTGAGAGAGGTACTGACAACTTTTACAGCTTTCCAGAGAGTTTGGGAGATGAGCTAATAATTGAAGTCCTTGATTCAAAGGCAAAGCATTTTGGCCGAGTCCATGCTCAAGTGGCAACTATTGCTGATGATCCAGTAATACTCCTCAATCCTGACAGTACTAGATGAATAAATTAAAATGATAATGCTTCTGGTAAAAAGGCTCATCTCGAAGTTGAATGCAGGCTGACAAGCAGCGCTGGTTCTCTGTCTATCGCGAACCTGAACATGAGCTTGTAGGAAAGATACAGCTATCTGTATATTATTCAACAAGTTCAGATGAGACTCCCAAGGTGTGCTTTTATACATTAGTAGCCTTTAAATATATCAGTTATTAAGAGTTTCTCCATCTGTTGTGCCGTAAATGAATTTTAAAATGTTTTGACTACAAAAGAACAAGGAGAGAAAAGAAAAAACAAGATAAGGGAATATAGAATAGAGTGTTTCTTTGTTGTTTGAACTTATAATATTGTATGAAGAATGATCAATAATTTATTCCCTGAACATGGGAATATGGATACTCCATCTTATAATATTGATTACAATAGCTTTGTGATATTCAGTGTAGATTAGCTTTTATAAATAGTTATTAATTATTAAGAGTTTCTCTATCTAAAGTGCCGTAAATGAATTTTATACAAAAAATACGAAGAAAAAAGAAAAACAAGATAAGGGAAAATACTAAAATAGTATAGCGTGTTTCTGTGTTGTTTGAACATTTAATACTGTATGAAGAATGATCAATAATTTATTCCCTGAACATGGTAATATAGATGCCTCATTTTATAATATGGATTACAAAATAGTGTCGTTATATTATTTGTCTTGTCATTCAGTGTGGCTCGGTTGCGGAAACGGTGGCATATGACATTGTTTTAGAAGTTGCTATGAAGGTTCAGCATTTTCAACAAAGGAGTCTATTGTTGCATGGTCCATGGAAATGGCTTTTAACAGAGTTTGCATCATATTATGGCGTTTCTGATGTATACACCAAGCTAAGGTAAGAAATGTGATGGATTGGTTGCTTGTTCCTATTTAAATGATATGGCCATGTAAAACATTCCTATTGTTCCTGATTTCATATCTGAATCATGCTTTTGATGTGTGAATCCGACAGATACCTATCTTATGTTATGGATGTAGCAACACCAACAGCTGATTGCCTGAATTTGGTGTACGATTTGCTAAAGCCTGTATTAATGAAAGGCCACAATAAGAGCATGTTGAGTTTCCAAGAGGTAGAAATTGCACCGTCTTGAAACATCTATCGTTGTTTTGATACTAATTTTAATGTTTTGACTAGCTTATCTTTTTTGGTTTGGTTTTTAACAGAATGTCTAATACTTTTGGTTGTCCCAGAACCGTATATTAGGAGAAACTAAGGACCAAATAGAACGAATTCTTGGGCTAGCATTTGAGAACTATAAGTCCTTGGATGAATCATCTCTTTCGGGTATTATGGAGGTTTTTCGACCGGCTACTGGGCGTGCTGCACCTGCATTGGAGCCTGCTGTTAAACTTTTCACGCTTCTTCATGATGTCTTGTCTCCTGAGGTTCAGACTGCTTTATGCCACTATTTCCAGGTTTGAGGAACTTTCGGTTTATTTAACAATGGTTGCTGTCATTGATATATCTGTTTGTTTTTCTAAGTGGTAGACGTTGGCAGGTTGCTGCGAGAAAGAGATCCAGAAGGCATTTGACTGAGACTGATGAATATACTACAAACAACAGTGAAGGAATTCTGATGGATCCTTTGACTATTACTACAGCTTACCAGAAAATGAAATCCCTGTGCCTTAATATTAGGAATGAAATCCGTACTGATATTGAGATCCATAATCAGCATATACTCCCCAGGTATATATACCTCTAACCATCTAGTGAACACATCTAAATCTGATTTATGGCAAAACCAACTATCATGTTTTGATGCTTTTTTATTTTTTTCAACCAGTGGCTTATTCTAGTGTTCACTAAATGATAAGTTGTTGACAAAATGATGGCATGCATGTTCTAAGGATCATTTGTTGTTTACAGATTTAATTCTTTAATTTTTCTTTTGTTATGTATACGATCCTGTAAATACCTCATTATTATTAACAAATAATATTAATAATTTTTAATTTCATTTCAACATATATATTCATTTCAACATATAAGCTCTGATGTTGGACAAAATGGTTTTGTGCTATCTCGAACATAACAACTCAATGTCTCAATCTCTTAATTTCAAATTTTGAGGCCTCAGTTGAAAACTGTAAATTGCCACTCTTTGATACTCAAGTCATATTATATATAAAATAATGTAACTAATTTTTTATATTATCGGAAATCATTTTTATCGAATTTTGAGATGCAAACAACTGTTTAAGTCTGATTATTGATGATTACTTTTAACTAAATCCCTCTCAATAGATTGCGTCTGTTCCTTCTATTGACACATCCATCTCACACAATATTTTGATCAAATATGGACTTGAGGTTTAGGGTTAACACAGTTGGACTCTGTTTCCTTTCGTTGCGTGAATTTAGAAACATCACACCTTTTGTTACTCACACTGCAGTTGTGAAAAGTATCCAAATGTATACCTTAGTGAATCATATTTACATTATTTCCTTACGTGTTGAAGAATATGGAAGCTGCATCACTACTTCATGTCATGCAATCTGTATCCATGTGGCTAATCTATCCATGTGGCTAATCTGCATTGTGGTTATTCTGGTGTCTGATGGCGAGCATTTATTCTAATGGTTGTGAACTTTCATTATCAGTTTCATAGACCTCCCACATCTGGCAGCATCCATATACAGCACAGAGCTATGCGCTAGATTGCGAGCTTTCCTCATTGCTTGCCCACCATCAGGCCCTTCACCTCCCGTAGCAGAACTTGTTATTGCCACAGCAGATTTTCAGAGGGACCTTGCCGGCTGGAACATCAGGTAATAATAATAATTTTTTTCTCTTTCCAACTATTGTTAATTTATTGAGTACTTGGTTTTCGTGGGTCTCACTATTTTTTTTGTTATTTCAGTCATATTAAAGCTGGAGTTGATGCAAAAGAATTGTTCCACCTATATATTATGTTGTGGATTCAAGATAAGCGCCAAAGTTTGCTCGAAGTATGCAAATTAGACAAGGTACATGTGTTAAAGAATAGCATTGTTGTGCACATGCCAGACTTTCTTTTTAGATCATACCCATTATATATTGGACAGAAAATAGGGGTAGATAACACGGAAATGTTCAAATATGTATATATTTCTAATTTCTTGGGGAATTTTTTAACTTATCAGCTCAATAAGGTATCTAAAGTTTTTGCACTTGCAGGTGAAATGGTCGGGAGTTAAGACACGACATTCCACAACTCCTTTTGTTGATGAAATGTATGAGCGTCTCAAAGGAACTTTGACTGACTATGAGGTCATCATTTGCCGATGGCCAGAATATACCCTTGTTTTGGAGAATGTATGTCAGATTTTTCATGTCTCAAACTTTTCTCTTCAAGTTTGGTATTTGTCCATTGCCATTGCACCCACCTCCACCATTCACTTGGAACAGATTCTCAGGAATTTATTGTTTGACATGTTTAATAACAGGCTATTGCTGATGTTGAGAAGGCAATAGTAGAGTCCTTAGACAAGCAGTATGCAGATGTACTAGCTCCTTTGAAGGAAAATATGGGACCAAAGAAGTTTGGCCTTAAATATGTTCAGAAACTTGCCAAACGATCTGTGTGCTCCTATACTGTTCCTGACGAGGTTAGTGTGACATCTTAAACTTGTTGCAGTGACCTCTATCTTGATGATGCATTTGGGTAAAATTTTTGATGTTGCATTTCAGCTTGGAATTATGTTAAATTCGTTGAAGAGAATGCTTGATGTCCTCCGGCCCCAAATAGAAGTCCAATTCAGATCATGGGCTTCCTGTATGCCGGATGGTGGACAGTCAGCTCCTGGAGAGCGTCTTAGTGAAGTTACTGTAATGCTGAGAGCAAAGTTCAGAAACTACCTCCAAGCAGTTGTGGAAAAGCTGGCAGAGAATGTGAGTGTCTTTCTGATGATGGCACATTTCTGGTTGAATTAGTTGCTATAAAAGAGTGTCAATAATAAGAATTAGTTTATTTCGCAGAAATAATAATTAAGCCATCTAGTACAAATTTGTGCAAAGAGAAAACATGTTTTCAAAATTTATTGGATGAATATAGATATTCTAGTGTTCCACAACGTACAAAATGCCTTGTTCATTCTCAAAGAACAATTGAGCAAGTGCAGATTATTAAGTATGTTTCATACCATAGTGTCATTTTTATATTTTCTTTTGTTCCAACTTATCTTCAACAATCGTGGCAGCCGCATTGAATATTTGTGTTTAAAGGAATTCTTGGTCTTCTCCACATGTTTGCAGTATAACTGTATATGCAAGCTCTCCCTTGTTCCATTCAGTATGGTGACTGGATACTTATGATTAAGTAGTGATTTCATTTGAGGTCCCACTGATTTGTACATTTTTCATTGTTCTAGACAAAGTTGCAGAGTGCTACAAAGCTGAAAAAGATTCTACAAGATTCAAAGGAAACTGTGGTAGAATCTGATGTGAGAAGTAGAATGCAGCCTTTGAAAGACCAGCTCACAAGTACAATAGACCACCTCCACACAGTCCTTGAGACTCATGTCTTCATTGCAGTCTGCCGAGGTTATTGGGATCGAATGGGACAAGTAAGTTCTTAAATTTGGGTATTTCAGGATTCCAGAGCCTGGAATGACGATTTTGCTTGTCTAACATGGCTGTTTTTTGTCACAGGATGTACTAAGTTTCTTGGAAAACCGAAAGGAAAATAGATCTTGGTACAAGGGCTCACGAGTTGCTGTCTCTGTAAGTGTTGATAACTTCAACCCAACCCTTCCCCACTTTTCTTTACCTTTACGGATCTGTAATTTCCCTTCTAATATGCAACCTATTTTTCAATGATTTGCAGGTTTTAGATGACACATTTGCATCACAGATGCAGCAGTTGTTGGGTAATGCACTGCTGGAGAAGGACCTGGAGGCCCCGAGATGCATTATGGAAGTCAGATCGATGCTGTGTAAGGATGCAGCCCATCAGAAGGACAACAGCTATTACTTTTAGATACTAACATGTTAATATGAGCAGAGGTCATGGAATGTGTCATCAAGGCGATGGGGGATGATAACGTTTCTGATGGATCATCCTTTTGGCCTGCTTATATCAAAAACCATGTCGCTTTGGTTACTGATGATGTGTATAAAGCCCGGTGCAGCTAATTAATTTTGTAGAGAGAGCAAGCAACTCGGCTGCTCCAGTATCAAAAGCCTGCTCTGCTCTATGTTTCACATATACTTTCTTATAGATTATAGCAACTAGAAACTCGATTCACATTTTTGTAATACACATATATGGCCCAATAGCCTTGCTTCGACACAATTTTGTCATACTATGTTGAAAATGCTATGAACTCTTGGAAATACCGATCCATCTCACGAAGTTTTGTCTCATCCCGTTTTGGGTTTGTCGAAAGATGAGTAGTGTCCAATGTGCTTGTTGTATTCTTGTCTGCTTAAGGACATGTTTGTGTAAAAGCGCCTTTGTTCAGTAAAACTTCAATTAGGAATGGCTGCAGCTGGTGTTGATGGTGTTAGGGATTGAAATGGAGAATGGCTGCTAGAGTTTATGGCTAATTTTGCAATAATATGGAATAACATGGTGGCTGAAGTTTAAGCAGTAGTAAAGATAAAATACAAGGAATGAGCTTTTTACATCTCTATTAATAAAGCGAAGCTGAGTTTATTGTTCATCTTTGGAAAACTTTCGGACTTTCGAAATTGCCCATGGTTAGCAAAGTGAATTATACAAAGCATGGGGAGAAACCAATGGCTTTTGCCGACACAGAGAAAAAGAGGAGACGAAAAATGAGTTTGAAGAATAGAAAGAATTGATGGGATCAAAGTAGCTTCAATGTAAAAATTGCAGCATTCTGTTGGAAGCTCCGGAACTTACCTCTGTCACATAACCTGAAATTTCGATCAGAGCGGATCCAAATTTAAATCCCCAAGTCCTCTTCCTCTTCATTCTTCTTCCCCTGTTAACATGAACGACGCATATTTCTAACCAAAGTAGAAACCTTAAGAACTCGATCATAGCTAAGCCTAAAGTCATAAACTGTTATTTGACAGGTGAAACATCAACATATCTGAGAAGTCAAAATGAGATGTACAATAATCACAACTAGGTGAAAACTCAAGATTTTTTGCATAAATTAAAAATCTAATTTATCATGAAAAATTCAGAATTGTTTAGCCACTTGAAGTATTTCTTTTTCAAAGTTGGAAAAAGTTGTCCTAGGGGTTTCAAGTTGTAATTTTTTTTTGCTCCTCAAAAAAAAAAAAAAAAAGTTGGAAAATTAGGAAAAACGTAAAAAAAAAATAATAATAAACGGATCTATATTTTCGAGTTCTTTATTGGAATATCATTTTGAAAATCATGCTTTAGCAATATTGTAAGCTCATGGCATGAAAGAATTTGAATAAAAATAGCAATTTAAATGATTTGGTATATCTAGAGTTAACTAGTTTTTTTTTTGAGTTGAAAATGTCACATTTTTATAAATTTCAGCAAGCAGTACAATAACGGCTTGCCCATAGGGCCGTCAGAAGAAGCCATTACATAGAGCACACTACACTAGCACACCCCTCACACAAGCGTACTACTCAGCACACCCCTAACACACCCACATTTTTTTGATAACTAGTTAAGTACATCTTCCCTCTTCTTATTTTTTCATTTAAAGAAAATTTCTCTAATAAATAAATTTGGTATATAACTTTTGGGTTTAGATAAAATATTTTTATCTATTTAAAGTAAATAACAACATATTAAACATGTTTCTATATAAAAGAAACTATATTAGATAAAAATATTGATGCGGATTTCAGTGGGAGAAATTGAAAGTCACGGTTATAATAACAGTGTGCAAACAAAACATACGGATAAGGGTGTGATCTATCAGTTTTATATATTTTTATTTTATTTATTATTATATTGTCTTAGATACATATTGATATTGGTATCTAATAAGTCTCAATATTTGGATTTGTCATGGTTACGTGTATCTATTAAACAAATGAAACATAAAATAACAGAGGGTGTCATTTGCTCGATCTATCAAACGATACTGTTACAAAAGTGTGTCTAATAAGGGGGTGGCTAGCAGCCAATTTTCTAGTAGTGAATGTCATGGTTATGGAGTCATTCTTGTTAATTAATGAAGGTTATTTTTCTTCGCCAAAAATATTATCCTTTTAGATCTTGAGAATTTATGAGATTTCTGCTTCTCTTAACTTTTATTAGGGGCGTAACATGTAGGATTCAAATTTTCTCACCACTTTTATTTTGTGGTAATATCACCACCCTATTAAAACTTGCCACGTCATATAGAATTAATTGAATACTTAAAATATATTTTTTTAATAAAACATCATGATAAACTATAATTATGTTTTATAACACGTGGCAGTTTTGTATTGAGTGGTGGTATCACCACCAAAGTATTGGTGGTGAGCAAATTTGAATCCTAACATGTACATGCATGTAAACAATTTTGTTTCATACAATACGTAAATGAGCACACGCTTTGTGCAAGTTTTATTTATATCCGTCAACTTGCGCTTGCAAACAAATATAATTTTTTTTCTCCAACATATAAGCTTCATGCTGTAAAACTTAATCGCTAAGCATTGCAGTTTAAATTTACTCATTGTATATATGTCAAAAAAATAAATGACCATTAGTATATAGAAAAAGAAAATCATACATGGACATGTAATTATATTCATTGTATATAGCAAAGAAAAATGATTCCTGTCAAAATACATGCATGTACACCTTTCACATATATATTAAACTTCCAAGAGTATAATGTTGGAATAGGAAAAAATAACAACTGTAACATAGAGTGTATGTCCTATAAGTATGACAATAGGGAATTTGGGTGGCAAAATTAATATCGAATTTAGGTTATTGTATGCAATATAACTGCTCTTAATTACTGGGGAAAATTTCGCAAATAGTACACCAAGTAAAAGCCACTAATAATTTTTATACATAAAGTTCCAAACCAAACATTTCGGTACACGAAATCTGAAACTCGACCCACTATCAGTACACGACGTCAATTTTTGACACCAAAATGTCTATTATGCCCTCAGTTCTTTTTTTTTTTAATAAATTTTTTTTTCTGTTATTTTTTTTTCCTTCGTTTTTTCTGTTATTTTTTTCTATTATTTTTTTTCCTTCGTTTTTTCTGTTATTTTTTTTCCCTTCATTTTTTCTGTTATTTTTTTCTATTATTTTTTTTCCTTCTTTTTTTTCTGTTATTTTTTTTTTCCTTCGTTTTTTCTGTTATTTTTTTCTATTATTTTTTTCCTTCATTTTTTCTGTTATTTTTTTCTATTATTTTTTTCCTTAATTTTTTCTGTTATTTTTTTTTCTTCCATCGTTTTTTTTTCCTTCATTTTTATCTCTTTCTTTCTTTTCACATGAGTAAATATTGGCTGAGTTACAAATATAAGTTGTAGAACCATAAATCTCACCAATTGGAGGGCAAGGTCGGCGTTGGAAGCGAGGGAGTGAGCGTGGAGGTGAGGAAGGCGGCGTTGGAAGCGAGGGAGTGAGCCCGGAAGAATGAAGAAGAAAGAGATAAAAACGAAGGAAAAAAAAATAACAGAAAAAACGAAGGAAAAAAAATAATAGAAAAAAAATAACAAAAAAAACGAAAGAAAAAAAATTAACAAAAAAAAAGAAGGAAAAAAAATAATAGAAACAAATAACAGAAAAAAAATTATTAAAAAAAAAAACTGAGGGCATAATGGACATTTTGGTGTCAAAAATTGACGTCGTGTACTGATAGTGGGTCGAGTTTCAGATTTCGTGTACCAAAATGTTTGGTTTGGAACTTTATGTATAAGAATTATTAGTGGCCTTTACTTGGTGTACTGTTTGCGAAATTTTCCCTAATTACTGACGGCCTGTAATTATTTCAGCCTTGTGTATCCATTTTATTCTTTTGTCTAAGATGAGGCTGTACCTTTAATCTTATCTTTACTGTCCTATGTAATATAAATACCATTGAGTGGGTGGAGTTTGGTGCATTGGAGTTGAAAACCCTCTCCTTGAGTAAAACAGTTGACAGAGAAAAAACATCTTTTGAAAAATAGCTATCAACTTTTTCTACTTCCATGACTCGATCAAAGGTGAAACTTGCATGGATACAAAAGAAGAGTTCTCGAAAATCCACCTTCAAAAATAGGAGCGAAGGCTTGTTGATGAAAGTGGAGCAACTCTGCATTCTATGCGATTTGCATGCGCTCGTCATCATATACAACCCAGATACTGAAGAATTGACTGTATGGCCTAACCACCAAGAAGTGGAACAACTTCTCAGAAGGTTCATGAGACTTCCTGATTTCACACGAAGAAGGAAAAAGAAGGACCAAGAGAGTCACATGGAGGAGAGAGTGGCCCATATGCAAGTGGAACAGACGAGGGTACTCAAGAAGAACAAAGAGATGGAACTAAACGATGTCATTGGTCAAATTGAGAGGAAAGGTAAATTTTTTCATGAGTTTAGCCACAAGGAGTTAACTGATCTGGATTCTTTCTTGAAGGAAAAGATGGATGAGATCAAGAAACTAATGGATTACCATGGTCATAATAATATTCCTCATCCAGTAGCTATTGAGGATGGAAAGTCTTATGATCACATCATGAGCCAAATCGGAAGAAATACCACTGATTCTCTATTTGGTTCTTTGAAGAGAGGAAAGAGAAAACAATCTGGGATAATGATAGAAACTTCTGGCAACAGTAGTACAATAGCTGCCAATAATATGGATCTACCCTTAGCAAGTAATGATGGCCGTTGTGGACCTGGGGGTATGGAGTGGGCAACTTTTGGAGTAGAGTCTGATGGAAATAGAAGTGAGCAAATGAGAATAAATCATTTGTGGTTTACTTCTGATATGCCTTTCCATGGTGATGATATTTATTTGGATACTGTTGGAGGCAGCAATGCTGGGTATAATGATGTTGGAGGGAATTTGCTGCATCTGCCCGAGAATGAAGGTGGTATGGAAAGTGATATGGAGGTGCCGCCTTGGTTTCTTGGAGATAACGATGCCGGAAGTGATGAAGGGCTGCCTCCAAGTCTGTTTGGAGGTATTGACACCGGCATTGATGACGGGCTTCCATATGATTTTAAGGAATTGTTGCAAAGCTCTTTCCCTAGCCCTTCTAGCCCTCCTAGCCCTCATTCCCCATGATTAATTGCAATTTACTTATATAGTGTTTCTTTGATGCAGTTTGTGTTTGAGAATTTCCATTTTTCGAATATGTTTGTTTTAGAAATAAATATTGGTTATCCAATAAATCTTTGTCTCTTTAAATTTTGTCTAATCGATTGTCCATTGAAATTATAAATGAAGTTAGAAAAGTCTTCTATTTATTCTGATAAGAGTTTGGAATGTCTCTAAGAGTGAAATGGAGAGTCTCCAAAAAAATATGCTTATACGTGCAGAGACTATCGTTCGAAAATTCGTGACATGTTGCGGCTGGGAAATCTTTGGAATCAAATTAATAAGTGTATGATTAATTAATAGTACCAAGATCCATCCCTTCATTTAGCACTCAGAAACATAACTGAGGACTTGTCTCTTTGGCTACAATGTGCCAGTACTTCTGGAAAAACAATGCATGCATCCAATAAAGACTTGGTGAGTTTTGTGAGGCCATTTGCTTTAATGTGATCACTATCTCCTCCTTCGTAAAAGGGTGAAATAAAGGCTCATGCATTGCATCAATCACCCTACTTGAGATGGTGTCCAGAACCAGATCATTATGATCACACCCGGCAGAGGTAAATCAAAATAGGCAACGAAAGCTGATTGTAATTAGTTTATAGCTTTAAAAATTTTATTTTTGACTTTGAGAATAAATAAACAGTCTAATATTTAATATTATAAGTTACTTTTTCTGAAAAATATTATAAATTAATTATAGTCTAAGCTACCAAGTTAAAATATTAGAGTCTTAGGAACACCAATGGCTAAGATGATGTTATCATTGTTATGTAACATGAAGCATGTGCACTATAGAAATTTCAAAAAAAAAAAAAAAAACTTTACCATTTCCATTTTGTTTTTTAGAAATTGGCTTACCAATTAAAAATCTCTTATTTCTCTTGGGAAATTACAAAAATCAAATGTTTTGGGCTCAAATTAGAGGCCCAAAAGGCCTTTGTTACCGTTGGATGAACGCGTGGAGTTTAGGGGCAACCGACTTAAAAGGCGTGTCTATATAACACAAATCAAACCTTCACGATTTCTATTTCTCAATTTCTCTCTTGCTCTGTTTCTCAGTTCATCGTTTTGCCGATCTACGAAACCCTAGTTTTCTTTTCTGCAATTTCGCCTTGAAATTGCTTGAGATTCCCAGAAATCTCTCTCTCACTTTCCATCGTCGGTGTGAAACCCTAATTCTTAAGTCTGTAATTTCTGTGCGATTTTTCCTCCAAAGTCGGTTTGTTTCGATTAGTTAGATCAATCAAGATGAGGCTGGTGCGCTCTGGGGCTTTTGGTGTCAGAAAGATGAAACCTTTGAGAAAGCAAAAGGCGGATCTTGAAAAGAAGAAGAACAAGAAGAGGGCTCTTCATATTCTAGTCCGAATGTTGTCTCTAGATGATCAACAGTTAGAATTGACAGATCCGGAATTAATACTCTCAGCGGACGAGTTACTGCTTGATCCGACTCATGATGGTCAGATTGTAGGGGCAGAGGAGGAGATTGATAATCTCATGGCTTTTGGTGATGGGTCCTTGAATAACCCATCAATTGATGATGCCCATCTTGAGAAGGAGGAAGAGGAGGAGGAGAGTGTTCAGATTTTTTATCAGACGAATATTTTCTATGTTTTTAGTGCATTTCTCTCTACATTTTACTTAGTTATTCTCTTAACATTAGCATTTCTAACTTAGTTTTTATTTTTAGGTAGTTTTGAGTCAAAAATGAAGGCAAGGAGGAAATGAGGCTCAGAAATGACAAAGAAATGGAGAAATGAAGCTTTCCTAATCCTACTAGGAAAAGAAATCCCAGTTGAAGTAGGAATTCTAATGCAACTAGGAGTGAGCTCGGAAAAATGATGTTTGGAAATGAAGAAATGACAGAGTCCCAGTTGGACTAGGAAACCTGACCACACTAGGAGTCCTGATGCTACTAGGAGACCTGGTAAAGCTAGGAGATGCTGTGTCTTGAAGATGACTCAAGATAGTTCTAGAATATTGAAGGAATTTCGGCAATATTGATAATGGATTTCGAATTGGCCCATTTTGGGAGAGGTTGGCCCGAAGTTTGAAGCATGTGACTTGCACATGAGTCTCTAGATCCTTCTTGACGTCAGTGAGGTATTCTTGGCCCATTCTACATGCTTTTTGCCTTGAGAATTACAAGGAAATATAAAAAGATTTCGGCAATTATCTTTATGGGATTATTTTGGATTTTCTTGGGAATTTTTGAGAGAAAATAGAGGAATAAGTATTGATTTATGACTCTATATACAAAGGAGGCCGAATTAGGGTTACATACATGGAAGATTTCGGCAAAAATAGAGGTTACTTGCTCTCCAATTCTTATGCTATTTTTCTATTGGCCGAGTGATGCAATTAAAGAGAAATTCAAGGGACCCCTAGCCCTTGCCGTTCACTATATAAAGGAGGTTTGTGAAGACATTCTACACACCACAAAATTCAGAATCAAAAGCCATAAACATTCCTCTTTCTCTTCCATAGTTTCGGCAATTCCAAGAAGTTCAAAGTTCAAGGCCGTGAAGCATCCATTCATCCATTCAAGCATCCTTGCCGTAGCTCTCATCCATTCCACCACCTTTTGAAGCTTCTTGCGTCCTTGAAGATCAAAAAGTGTAACCATGGAACCTTACTTTTGTTTTTCGGTTTTGCCCTGTAAACTATTTCGGGTTTTATATAAAATTGCGATTTGGTTTTCTATTCTTGTTTCTTGATTTGCGATTTCTATGGTGGATGAAAGATTGATTTTAGATATGTAATTTTCGAATACTATGAAGCATGTTTTAGGTTTTCAAAAAGATAAATTGCGATTTCATTATGTTCTTGCATGATTGTTAATTTTGAACTTCAATCCCATCTTTTGTGTGTTAATTGATCTTTGGATGCATACTTAGGTTGATGAACATATAATTGAATCCATATTAAGGTGCTAGCGTTCTAGGCTTTAATAATTTCGGTGGAAAACCTATAATTACTTAGGTAAATTAACAATGAGTCTTGCATGCTTGATTAGCGTTCTAACTTGTGTTCTTGACTTGAATTGATCAAACTTCCATGATTCTTAATGCGTTGAAAGTGTTTTTGTTAGTGATTAGCTACCACTAGTGATTGCATGATTAATAGGGTTAACTACGGTGCGTTCATCTAGTTAATTTAATTAAGGGAAGTAAAAAGAACTTTGTATGCGTTCATCTCTGTTCTTGATTGATTCTATGCTTGGATATATTTTGATTCGTGATTTGATGTTTGAAACCTTGCCAACGTGTTAGTGGTAGTTAATTATTTCTGAATTCGTTCCATTCATATATTTCTACTTGATTCTGGTTTTGATGTGTCACATATGTATATAATTACTTAGATAAAATAAAATCCTAAATCCCCTCTTATATTTTCGTAAATAATGTATATATATACTCTTTAATTTGTCTTGCTAACGCTTTATTTTTCAGGAATTAATTAGACCCTAATTCCCGGATGAAGAACGATCCCTACTTATTCTTACTATATTGATATACTTATTCTTACTATATTGATAGGGTTTTAAATTGATACACTAATTTGTGTACGTCAATTTTCCTGGCTTGTTTTGATGAATGGGTTGCTAATGATGATCCCCATTGATGATGTTACGATCTAATGGAGTCTTTGACTTCCGGCGCCGGCAACTATTCACTTTTACTCAGTCCCGGTCCCCTGGTCAGCTACTGACCAGGGATGATTTGGTCACTCGATCACCGTCTGATTGAAATCGGACGGTTAACAGCTCTCATCCCAGATCTCATCACTTAGCTGTCAACCGTTCGATTTCAATCGGACGGTGAGTGACCAAATCATCCCTGGTCAGTAGCTGACTAGGGGAACGGGATTGCACTTTTACTAGGATATATAAAAAAAAATAAAAAATTTGAAAAAAAAAAAAGTCTTTTTGTTTCTAGGATTCTAGTATAAGCAATCTCGTTCCCCTGGTCAGCTACTGACTAGGGATGATTTGGTCACTCATCGTCAGATTGAAATTGGACGGTTGACAGCTAAGTGATGAGATCTGGGATGAGAGCTGTCAACCGTCCGATTTCAATCAGACGGTGAGTGACCAAATCATCCCTGGTCAGCTGGACGGTTGATAGCTAAGTGATGAGATCTGGGATAAGAGCTATCAACCGTCCGATTTCAATCAGACGGTGAGTGACCAAATCATCCCTGGTCAACTACTGACCAGGGGAACGGGACTGCTAGTATAAGTGTATAACCAATTCTAGCTAGGAGGTCTATGGATAAATTTATTGGTTACCTAGCTTCTAAAACCAATTCATCGTCTAATTTTGTTCAGAAGTAGTTAAACAGAAAATTAACCAATTCTAGGAAAGAAAAAATTAGCGAAGGAAAAAATATATATAAATTGTTTACATTGTTTCTAAGCCCTTAAGATTAAAACCGTTCAATGGCTCGGATTAATTTTGTGAATTAATGATGTTAATATACCAGAAGATGATTGGACAAATGACGTGGCATCAAATTAATTAAAAAAATTATATTAAACTTTTCTTTTTATAAGGAGCCATAAAATGAAAAAAAAAAAAGTAATTAGATGAACAGAAGAACACGATTAGAAAAAAAGTAAAGGAACAATGAAGAACCCTAGCAAGTGTATCTCTCAAGTCTAAACTAAGGAACAAAAACACCCGAGCAAACCCATCCTAAGGTTTGAGCAGAACGGCGGTAGGCTTTCTTCGGTGGCCGGCTGATCTAACACCGGCGAGATTCCTCGTCAGGGCGAGGTTTGCGTAGGGAGGAGCACTCGAGTCGAGGACAGATCGGGGAGGAGTCAAGGATCATGTTGATCAGTTTGGGTCGACGGATCCAGATTTCTCCTCTGAATTTTTCTGGGCTAGGGACTGCAGCTTGTCGTCGGTGACCAAATTCCGGGTTGCTTCTCGATTCACTGTGGAGCGGTTTGTTTGGTGGTTGGGTCGTCTGTGGCTGGCGCTTGGAGTTGGCGTCGGCGGGGAAGACTCTGATCGACTCGGGGTCGCGCAAGTTGGGACAGATCGGTTCTGGTCTGATCTGTCGAACGTGCTGCGTTGGTGGTCCGGTTAGCTTGGATACAGAGGGGAGGCGATCTACGGCCTTCTGGAGTAATCGACGGCCGGAACTTGCAACGAAGGTGGTGTTGCTCAGAGCAAATTTCTGGGCTTGGAGTTGGGCTTGGGGCTCTGGGCCGGATTCTGAGTTTGGGCTAGCTGGGCTTAGTTCATGGGCTCTCAAGGAGGGTGCTTTGCCACCCTCACTTGTTACTTAATGGATTGGGCAGGCCCGACCCAAGAGTTTTAGACCTACTTGGGCTTGTTTGGGGCTAGTTGTGGTCTTCAAGTGCCAGTCTATTCGGATCATGACTTCTTTGAGAGTTGGTAATTATCTCAAATATGATTGGTGGATTTCAAGCGGCTTATGAATAAGGAGGTGCTCCTATTTGTTGGCTAGGAAGTGGCTTTCTGTTGGTACCACAATTGCGTGATTGGCTAATGGGAGGCTAGTGAATGATTTTGCCCTAGAAGACATGGAGTTTCTTAGTTTATAAGTTCGCTAATTATAGCGAGCTTATCATTGACTTATAATGAGTTTGCTTAGCTTAGATTAGGGTTTCCGGATTTTCTTACCGGCTATCTTTTTGTAAGTGAAGCTAGACTCTAGTCCTTGGCAGTCTGCCGGCTATTGATTCTAATGATATCAATTTCTATTCAAAAAAAAAAATGAAGAACCCTAGCATAGCTTCATCGTCTTCTCCAAGATCCAAGTATTGAAATCAATACAACTTAATTCCCCAAGATATTACAGTATTCTATTGTGGGATCTGTCTTCTGTTTGGTGGGAATTTTGACACTTTATTTCATGATTGTGATCATGATGGAGCAGGAGGATCAACTGGAGAGCATTTGCATAGTCTTTTGGTTAATTAATTAATTTCTCAATTAGTTTGGGATCTTCGAATTCTCTTCCAAAAGATTTGAACCCAACTCTAGGTTGATGATGGATGTTAAGTTCCCAATGGAACATGAAATTTCACCGTGAAAGGCATTGGTAGAAAGAATTAAGGACTCAAGATGGTTCAAACTATACAATCACTTAGGTATTGGAAGATTAAGAAATTTCATGGAGATATCAATTTCCTCAAGAGACATGATATTGTGTCGACTCCTGGAAATAGAACCTTGGAACTCGCAGCGCTTTGGATGAAGATAAACTAGATTTCTAAGACTGAAAACCCACCTTGGCATCACATAATAAAACATGTTGTAAGAAAGATCGAGGATGGCAAGCGAAGTAAAATTGAGCGGAACATGTTTATCAGTAGCAGCCAATGATCAGATGCTTTTCTAAAAGAAACGTATAAACCATAGTCTCTTGGGTAAACATTTCAATACTTGGACCTAAACCCAATGATTGAGATAGAGCTAGGGTTATTCATTGTTCCTCTTACTTTTTTTCTAATCGTGTTCTTCTTTTTTTGAGTAAAATGAGGTCAGCCTTTTATTGAAATTGAAAGATTACAACGATACCATGCCAATAGGCATAAAAAAGAAAATAAACAATGCGAAAGGAAAAGATGCAAAAATTGCATCTGAAATACAAAGAATTAAAAATGCAAGAGCAGCAGCGTCGAAACGCAGTGCTGATTTTACACTACGGATTGCAGCCGTGTAGTGAATTGAGTAGTCGGTGGTTTGACTACCCATCGAACTCCAACGTACAATTTGACAAAAATCAACTTGGTGCCGGAATGAAGGCACTCTCCCACCTAAAGATCAAAGCCGGCCAAGGGTGTCAGAATATGGCCATGTTGGTAGACAATCTTTCACGAACAGGTACCATAAGCTTGGGTCTCGAATCCAATACCAGTAAACAAGAGTCCCAAACCAATCTAGCAACTGATATGCAGCCCACCAAAGATAGTGGGCCATATACCAAGCCCAATCTAATCGTGTTCTTCTGTTCATCTCATTGCAATTTTTTATTTTCCAATTTTTTTTGAATCGGCCCGAGGGGCAATAATATCATTCATCAGAAGCCAGAATAGACCGTTACATACCCTTCCGCTGCCAGTTAAGGACATAGGCAGACAAGAAGATAGTGGTAGTACCCACAGTGGTACATAGAAATAGACCTACTCATTAGACATCAAATACGTAGAGATAGCGAGGATCCTCCATTGGTACTACGCCGGAGGCGCTAGAGATCTAGGTTCATAATACAAGAAACATTATTGTAATTAGACAAAAGCTAAAAACATAGGGTTGGGCCAAGGGCCTAAACCCTAGCCCAAATAGCAATGGACTAGGGCAAAACCCTAGCCCAACAGTTCGCGGCCCAACATGGGTAGTCCACCAAGGAAGCTTGCTCTAGGCCCAGCAGCCTGATTCGGGTCCAGTCCACCATCTTCTTCCATTCCCTCGTCGTCCGTCACCGTCCGGCAGTGTTCCAGCCGATCCATACCGCCGACCCTCGTAGACGCGATCCACGCTGCTGACCATCGTCTTCCCGAGCCACGCCGTCGATCTGCATCATCATGGAACAACCCCGTCCTCGTTCTGGGTTCTCACAACCCCACACCACCGTCGATTGAAACTCCAGGCGGCGCCGGCAATCCAAGAGACCCATAGCAAGGACCGGTTACCGACCGGTAACAGCACGATCTGATCCTCCACCACGAGTCCAGCCGAACCGAAACTGACCAAACCGGGATCACGACCCCTCCGACAAAATCCTATGGGTGTTAGATATTGATCTCCCGTTCGGAAGCAACCCCAGAACGGTGTGGAGGCCGGAGGCCACACAAACGTCGAGGTGCCGCCGGACGAGCACAATGCTGCAGCAAACGGAGAACTCGTTTAGGCTTTAGGGTTTTTCTTCTCGGTGCTTTCTTTAAGGGGTGGTTTTTATTTTCCAATTTTATGGCTTGTTATAAAAAGAAAAGTTTAATCTAATCTTTTTGTTTTAATTAATTCGATGCCACGTCATTTGTCCAGTCATCTTCTAGTATGTTGACATCATTCACAAAATTAATCCGAGTCATTGAATGGTTTTAATCTTAAGGGCTTAGAAGAAGTGTAAAAAATTGTGTGTTCCAGGATCCTGACCCATATAAATATTATTAGAATTAGTTAACCATGATCATATAATTTTTGTTTCCTCTTAGGAAAATACCAATACGATATAAAGTGATTAAGTAGTGGGTTAATTTCATGGAGAGCCCTCAGAGCCAATCATTCCAACTAGAGGAATAAGGCGAGGGGACCCATTGTCGCCTTACCTCTTTATCCTCTACACTGAGGGACTTTCTGCATTGATTTCCAAAGCTATCCAGGAGAATACATTGCAGGGTCTAACTATGTGCCCACAAGCTCCCACATTGCATCATCTGTTTTTTGCTGATGATAGTATACTTTATGGTACAGCCACAAATGCCGAGTGTGTGCAATACCGAAGATTACTGAGTGTGTATGAAAGGGCATCCGGCCAAAAAGTGAATTTTGACAAAAGCAGTGTTGTTTTTAGTAACAATGTCTCACAGGAAAGGAAGGAGGAACTTGCTAATATTCTTGAGGTCAATTGTGTGGCGGAGCATGATAGATATTTGGGCCTGCCTATGCGTGTTGGAAGATCCAAAACTGCTATTTTTGAGTACATTAAAGAAAAGCTCACAAAAAAACTTATCAGCTGGAAAGCCAAAGTCCTCAGTGTTGCAGGTAAAGAAACTTTAATCAAAGTTGTTGCACAGACCATGCCCTTGTATGCCATGAATTGTTACTTGCTTCCGAAAAGTTTATGTGATGACATCCATCAATTATGTGCATCTTTTTTCTGGGGAGACACTGATGAGAAGAAGAAAATACATTGGCGAAGTTGGGAGCGGCTTTGTCTCACAAAGATGGAAGGTGGTATGGGATTCAAAAATATCTATGCCTACAATTTAGTGATGTTGGCCAAACAAGCATGGAGGCTTGTTACTAATCCTCATTCATTGATTGCTAGGTTATATAAAGCTAAATATCATCCCCATTGTAGCTTTTGGGAGGCCGAGCTGGGAGACTCTCTATCCTTCTCCTGGCGAAGTATTCTTCAAGGGCGTTCCATTCTTAAAGCAGGTACACAGTGGCGTGTTGGTGATGGCTCGAATATAAATATATGGACGGATAGGTGGATTCCCCACTGTCCTCAGTCCGTATTGCAAAAACCGGAGGCCTGCCCCTTTGACCAGGTAGCTGACCTCATTGACCGGAACAGTAAACAATGGTTGCCCTCTATTGTTAATTTGTGTTTTTCTTCTGAAGTTGCACAAGAGGTTCTATGTATCCCCATAAGTCAAAGACAGCTGCCTGATCGCATCTGTTGGCAGCCGGAGCAGAATGGGCTTTTTACGGTCAAATCTGCTTACTGGATAGCTCGGTCTACTGTCCTTGAGCGTGCGTTAGCCTCCTCCTCACATGGGGATCCTTACAAGGTACTATGGCAGAGGGTCTGGCAAGCAAAAGTGCCGGGCAAGGTACAGATATGCATATGGCGAGCTTGTCAGGATTTACTCCCTACACGAGCTAGGTTACAGTCTAAGGGATATGAAGGGGACCTTCGATGCCTTCTCTGTGCTCACCAGTATGAAGACAATTCCCATTTATTCTGTACGTGCCCCATAGCCTACTCTATCTTAGCGGCACCAGTGTTCAGTCTAACTGGCAGCTTACTTCCTAATCTTGCCTTCAAGGAGTGGATGTTAGAGCGTGCAACCCAGTTGAGCAATATCAAGTTTGAGAAGTTGTTAATGGTGGTATGGGCGTTATGGAAAAATAGGAACAATGTCTTATGGCAGGGTAAAGGTCAAACTGCAGAAAGCATCATATGTAGCTCTATCGCTTGGTTGGAGGATTTTCACAAAGCTCGAAACATTGATAGGCATCCCAAGTCGAAGGTGAGAGTGGGATGGAAACCTGCAGCAGATGGGAGGTGGAAATTAAATGTAGATGGGAGTTTTTTACCTGAGAGTAATAAGGGAGGCCTTGGGGGCATTCTGCATGATGAAGCTGGGCAATTTAAAGCAGCTTTTGCCATCCCAGTTTCGAATATGGCAAATCCAAAACAGGTGGAACTCAGAGCAATTAAAGAAGGTATTCGTATGCTCAATTTGATGCATGCTAGAAGTGTTATTGTGGAAACTGATTGTCTGCAAGCAATCTGGGACATAGCTAATGCACACCATGAATTTCTGTTGGAGGGCAATCTAATAGATGACATTAAGACAGCCTTGCATGCCTTACCTTCGGTTTCGGTTAGTCACACTCCCAGAACTGCAAACTCTGCGGCTCACAGGCTTGCGAGTATTGCATATGAAGCCAGCACAAGTTTTGTTTGGTTTGATCATGTTCCAGAATGCATCATTGATGCTTTTAACTTCGATTGTAATCAACCCGTCTCGGGTCTTTGATTGAATGAATCTTCTTTTAACTCAAAAAAAAAAAAAAAAAAAATTTCTGTTTCCACTTTGTCAATCATCGTCCCTCTGAGGAAACATGATTATCCTTGCAACATATTTTAATTTTAAATAGTTTTCAATATTTAGGTATACAAATAGCAAAAACAAAAAAAAAAAATTAACAAAAAAAAAGAAAATAAAAATTGTCTACTATTTGTTGATAAAATCCCATCATTTTTCATTCTCAAAGCTTCTCACTTCCTTTTTTTTCAAAAAAAAATAAATTGTTTTTTGTCATATAAGACGAGTATATCAATTCAAAAGAAAAGACATAACAGTAATATATAAAAGCATCCATACAGTGAATAATAATGTAATATTTTGAATAATTGAAAATGTAGAGATCACGAGTTCAATTTTAACAAAAATTGACGGAGTGGGTAGGAGTATGAATAAGTAGGATATAAGTCGGCTCAACACATGTCAATATAGAATCAACTTCTTATGCCCTTGTCCGACTTGTGTTCGTAAAAAACGAGTAAGAAATACAAAGTACCTTAATCAAATCCATAAAGATCATATGCATATTGAGCCTTCTAAGAACAAGTTGCAATGTTTAAAGAACACGATTGACCCTTAAATACAACACATTTTAAATTTTGTATAAACTGTATCAAACGAAATGAAAGCTAGTATTAATATTTTTTTAAGGCGAAAGCTAGTATTTTAAGGCTAAGGGTGTTGTAATTTTTTTTATTTGCAAAAGGTTTTTGACCTTTCAAAAAAAAAAGAAAAGTTTTTTGACAATGCCACATTGCCCCTTGATTATAAATCCTATAAAAAAAAAGGAAAAAAAATGACGGCTAGTATTTTTAAAATCTGACTTACCCCAGATTTTTTGAGTAAATGAAGATTTTATTGATAATCGCAGGTCATAACGGCACTTACAAATTTCCCAGATAATGAGAATTATCATGCACCATTCGCTTAAGACATCAAAACTCACTTAATCAAGGAGCCTAACAAACTACAACATGGGGAATGAGGGCTAGGAGGGCTAGGGAAAGAGTTTTGCAACAATTTGGTAAAATCATATGGAAGCTTGTCATCACCGCCGGTGTCAATACCTCCAAACAGACCTGGAGGCAACCCTTCATCACTTCTGTCATTGTTATCTCCAAGTAACCAAGGAGGCAACCCCATATCACTTTCCATACCACCTTCATTCTCAGGCAGATGCAGCAAATTCCCTCCAACATCATTATACCTAGCATTGCTGCCTCCAACAGTATCCCAATTAATATCATCAACATGGAAAGGCATATAAGAACTAAACCCCAAATGACTTATTCTCATCTGCTCACTTCTATTTCCATCAGACTCTACTCCAAAAGATGCCCACTTCATACCCCCAGCTCCACAATGGCCATCATTACTTGCTAGGGGTAGATCCATATTATTGGCAGCTATTGTACCACTATTGCCAGAAGTTTCTGTCATTATCCCATATTGTTTTCTCTTTCCTTTATTCATATAAGGATATTTCTGAAAAGAGAAATGAGTTAGATAAGTAAATTTAATAATTAAAATTAAAATGTAGGTTGTGATAAGCAAATAGGGTGAACAAAAAAAATGGAAGGGTGACAATAGCTGCAGCCTTTATTATTACATATACTCTATGATAGGCCTCATCATATGGCCCTTGGGCCCTAAGCCCGCCAGGCCCGGCCCTTCCATTAGGGCGGGCCGGCCCGACCCTTTTTTATTTAGGGTAGGGTATGGGTCACACAAATAAAGCCCGGCCCTAACCCGGCCCTAAAATTTATATTTTATTTTTGTTATTTTCTATTACATGTGTTATATGTATAAAACTATGGAAGTGTAGAAAATTATTTCAATCTGCCATATTAGGAAATGAGTCTTTTAAATTGAGCCATATTTTGAGAAGAAAAAAATATTTTTTTTTAAAGAATTAACCGTTAATTCGGCAAAAACGCCGCCGTTTTAATATAATCTTATGGGTATTTTAATATTTACCAATAATTACTGTTAACTAATTAACTGTAATAATTATAAAGCTATTATTTCAAATTGGACAATATATTCATGTAATACCAATTTTGAAATAAATCAAGTAATCAACATAACTAAAAATAATCAATTGGTCGAGTTGAAACCATTTTACCAATGTAATGTTAACTTCTTAATGAGCAAAATGGGGGACGAAATGGAATTTTTTAAAATGCACCGCTGGATGTTATTTGCATATGAATATATGTTAGTGGTAGAAATTTCAACAATTTCCGCCTTCGTTTGGACCTCGATCTACCCGGTCAACTCAATACCCTAAATAGAACATAAAACAAATATGCTCTTAGCCGGTCCTTGGCAATTCACTTTTTTCGATCTTTTTCAGCTCCCACACTCTCATGGGTAGGGGGTCTACTTATGGATGTCAAAATTCCGCAACGTTTGTCCGCGCATGGTGCCGCTCCCCTTAGGGAAGTTTGCTTGTGCAAAGCGTTGACCGCTCCGTTAGGTGCCTTATTCACGGCGGATCGGCCTAATTTCTTTACACAATACCTATCACTATTGTATAAACATATAAGAATTTTCCGATTGATCGATTTTCATTTCAAAATTTTTGGATCGCACATAATCCTTATGTCTTGTAATGTAGTATAACTAGTTTATTAGGCTTGTTACCCTCCATGAGCAAAATGGGGGACGAAATGGAATTTTTTAAAATGAACCGCTGGATGTTGTTTGCATATGAATATATGTTAGTGGTAGAAATTTCAACAATTTCCGCATTCGGTTGGACCTCGATCTACCCGGTCAACTCAATACCCTAAATAGAACATAAAACAAATATGCTCTTAACCGGTCCTTGGCAATTCACTTTTTTCGATCTTTCAGCTCCCACACTCTCATGGGTAGGGGGGTCTACTTACGGATGTCAAAATTCCGCAACGTTTGTCCGCGCATGGTGCCGCTCCCCTTAGGGAAGTTTGCTTGTGCAAAGCGTTGACCGCTACGTTGGGCGCCTTATTCATGGCAGATCGGCCTAATTTTTTTACACAATACCTATCAATGTTGTATAAACATATGAGAATTTTCAGATTGGTCGATTTCCATTTCAGAATTTTTGGATCACATATAATCCTTATATGCCTATTAATGTAGTACAACTCATTTATTAGGCTTGTTATCCTCCATGAGCAAAATGGGGGACGAAATGGAATTTTTTAAAATGCACCGTTGGATGTCGTCCGTATATGAATATATGGTAGTGGTAAAAATTTCAGTGACTTCCACCTTCGGTTGGGTCTCTATCGACCCGGTCAACTCCATACCCTAAATAAAACCTAACACAAATATGCTCATAACCAAGAATTTGCAATTTTTTTTTTTTGATCTATCAGCTCCCACACTCTCATGGGGAGGGGGTCTATCACCTGCTATCAAAATACGGGGATGTTTGTCCGCAAAAGGTGCCGCTCCCCTTACGGAAGTTTGCTTATACAAAGTGTTGACCGCTCCGTTTGGTGCCTTATTTAATGCAGATCAGCATAATTTTTTTACACAATACCTACTACTGTTGTATATGCATATGACCATTGTCAGATTGATCAATTTCCATTTCGAAATTTTTGGCCCGCCCGAATAAGCCCTAATTTTTTTTTATTTTTTCTATTTTTTAATTATGTTTCTCTTTTTTCTATAATATGCAATTTATCTCTTTCTTTGTAATTGATTTCATAAGTTTTGTTTTCTTTAATTTCTATTTTCTTTGTTACACAACAATTAATATTGAGAGATTTATATAGATAGTTAATTGAATATAACCACCTTAACTAATATAATAAATGTTATAAGTTACAAGTGTGTGTGTGTATTAAATATGTTCAATAAAAAACAATGAGTCTTTTATTACCAATATATACCACTAAGCCATATTTTGAGAAGAAAAAAATAATGTTTTTTTTTTGTTAAACAAAATAAGGCCCTTTTTTGGCCCATTTCGGCCCTATTTGGCCCTATTTGAGGGCCGGCCCGACCCGGCCCTTTCGGCCCTAACGGATCGGGCTTTTCGGGCGGGTAAGGGTTAGCATATTTAAGCCCTGGCCCGACCCTACCCGGCCCTAAATTTTGTTGACTTTGACTAGGCCCGACCCGACCCGACCCTAAGCCCTAAAATTTAGGGTAGGGCCGGCCCTAGCCCGGCCCATGATGACCCCTAATGTCTCTATGTCCACATGAATTGGTACGACCTTTGTTTATACTGTACTAGCATTTCTCTACACATGCTCTGCATGTGCAAGTATTTTTTTAATTTTTTTTTTCAAAAAAATAAAAAAGAGAACGTTTATTGCAGAGAAAAGATAGTGGGAGAGAAAAGTGGGTTGTAGGTTCTTTTTTTGTTTATTTTAAAATATATATATTTTGTAAATATAATAATTATCCTTGTGATTTAACTAATTCTCAAAGTTTTTTAATCTTCTAAGTCATTTCTATCAAAATTTTGATTTTGGCTAACATACCCTCTTCTCTTAATAATAGTATAGATTATATTTGATATAATGGTACTTATGTCTACTCAAGACAATTATGAAACTTCTAGTCTCGGCCTATATGTATGATGAGAAATGTCCATTGCGGCCTTAATACAACAGTTTGATTCCAATAATTATTGAACTAAACAGGCTAAGGTGATTAGGTTAAAGGATGGTGACTGCAATATTGCTTTCTTCCATTGTAAGGCTTCAGATAGGAAACATTAGCAAACTTCCACACTTGTGGGGAAACTAGTTTTTATTTATTACTTAGGGTGGCTTTACTTAGACATTCAAATTTGATCTTTGGACCTCTTCTTATGTTGGTACAAATTTAATCCCCTCTCTAACTGTCAAGCAACAATGAAAAAAGATAAAGATTATTGCAGCAAATGTCATGTTCCGCCAGAGAAGAATGTAGCATCAAAGGCCGGTAGAGTGCTCATAAAAAAATCACTTCGTATTAAAAGCTAGTAATTAAAGAACATATCTCTGATAAAACGAAAGTTATGAATAAACAAAAATAAGAAGTTCAACTGTGCAATGAGAGAGCAACATGAAGAAGATAAAACATGGGACCATCCATTTTGAAAAGATATCCCGAAGAAGATGAAGTCAAGTGTAATTTTGAATATTAATTATAAAGGTTTTATCTGGTTCTTTTATTTTGACAATATTATAAAGGTGTCCTTTCATTTTGGATTTGATCTTTG